>NW_028270153.1:67693738-67993738 GCF_037043375.1 Chiloscyllium plagiosum | reverse complement strand
CCGCTTAGTGACAACCTTGAACCTGGTACCTGAGAGTCAGCACACTCTCCTGTAGTCATGTCTGTAGTTGTAGACATCACTTTCTGTTCCCCTTACTAATAACTTTCCGTAAGACATTGACAAGGTCTCACGTCAAATGCTGTTGCAGAAAATAAGAATTCATGGTGTTAAGGGAAACAGTAGCAGAAATAGAAGATTGAATGGTTAATATAAAGTGGAGAGTAGGAATAAATGGTCTTTTTCAGACAGGTAGGATATCATAAGTGGTGTGCCAGGGGTTTAACAGTTTACAGTCTTTATGATTGGCTTTTCGATGAACGAACTTGAGATATGGTAGCTAAATTGGCTGTTGACGCACAGAAGATAAAATGTGCCTGTAAAAAGATATAGATAGGTTAAGTGACTGGACAGAGTTCTGGGAACTGCAACATAATGTGGGAATGTGTCCATTTGAACAGGAAGAACAAAAAACATTTTCAATTATGGGACTTGAGAATCACTGGCTGGCCAGCATTTATTGCCCCTCCCTATAGTTGCCCTTGAGAAGGTGGTAGCGAGCTGCCCTCTCAAATCCTGTGGCCATGTTCTGTCGGTTGACACACAATGCCCTGAGGGAGAGAGTTCCAGGATTTTGACCCACCAAGACTAAAGGAACAGTTATACATTTCAAAGTCAGGCTTGAATGGCTTGAAGGGAAATGGGTTCCCATGTATCTGTCCTTTTAGATGGAAGTGGTTATCGTTTTGGTAGATGCTGTCGAAGGATCTCAGGTGAATTTCTCTAGTACATCTTATAAATAACACACACCACTACTACTGACCATTGCTAGTGGAGGAGTGGATGCATGTGGATGTGGTGCCAATTAAGCAGGCTGCTGTGTCCTGGATGGTATCAAGCTTCTTTAATGTTGGAACTGCACTCATCCAGGCAAATGGAGAGGATTCCATCCTACTCCTGATTTGTGCCTTCTGGTCAGGCTATAGGCAGTCAGGTGGTGAGTTACTCACCACAGTATTCCTAGACTCTAACTTGTTTTTGTAGCCACTCTGTTTATCTGGTGTGTCCAGTTGAGTTTCTAGTCAGTGGTAACTCCCAGGATGTTGAAATTGGGGGAGTTTAGGGGTAGTAACACCATTGTATGTCAAGGGACAGTAGTTAGATTGTCTTTAATTGGAGATGTTGGTTGCATGGCTTTAGTGGGGCATGAATCTTACTTGCCACTTGTCAACCCAAGGAGAAGGTGAGGACTGCAGATGCTGGAGATCAGAGCTGAAAATGTGTTGCTGGAAAAGCGCAGCAGGTCAGGCAGCATCCAAGGAGCAAGAGAATCGACGTTTTGGGCATGAGCCCGAAACGTCGATTCTCCTGCACCTTGGATGCTGCCTGACCTGCTGCGCTTTTCCAGCAACACATTTTCAGCACTTGTCAACCCAAGCCTGGATGATGTCCAGGTTTTGTTGTTTGTGGATATAGACTTCAGTCTCAAATGGTGCTGAACGCTGTGAACTCAGTAGTAAACATCCCCACTTCTGACCTTGAGATGGGGGATGGTTATTGGTCAAGCAACTGAAGATGGTTGGGCCTAAAAAAACTACTGAGGAAATCTGAAACACCGCAACCATCTTCCTGTCCACCAGTATGACCCCAATCAGTGACGAGTTTGCTCTGATACCCATTTTATTGAATTTTGGAACAAGTGACCAAATATGTTGGTGAGGGTAGAGCAGCTGATGTGGTTGATATGGATTTTATCCAAGCTTTGACAGGGACACTGATAAAGAAGATAAAAGCAAATGGGGTCCTGGATTACATGTGAAGTTGGTTCCAATCTTGGCTCCAAGGAACAGGAGAATCGACGTTTCGGGCATAAGCCTTTCTTCAGGAATTCCTTGGATTCTCCTGTTCCTTGGATGCTGCCTGACCTGCTGCGCTTTTCCAGCAGCACATTTTCAGCAAGCTAATGGAGCTAAGGATAGACAAGTCTCCTGGCCCTGATAGAATGCATCCCAGGGTACTAAAAGAGATGGTGGGAGAAATAGCGGGTACACTGGTGGTAGTTTTCCAAAATTCGCTGGACTCTGGGGCAGTCCCAGCAGATTAGACAACAGCAAATGTGACACGATTGTTTAAAAAGGGAGGTAGACAAAAGATGGGGAAATTATAGACCGGTTAGCTTAACCTTTATAAGGGGGAAGATGCTTGAATCTATTATCAAGGCAGAAATAGGGCATCTCAATAGAAAATGTCATATTGGACAGACTCAGCATGAGTTCATGAAGGGCAAGTCATGCTTGACAAATCTTTTCGAATTGTATGAAGACATTTTGAGCAAGGTGGACAACAGGGACCCAGTGTATGTGGTATACCTAGTTTTTCAAAAGGTCTTTGACAAGTTGCCACACAAGAGGCTGCTACATAAGATAAGGATGCATGGCATTAGGGGTAATGTATTAGGAAGGATGGAAGATTGGGGATAAATCTGGCTGGCAATCAGTGACTAGTGGTGTGCCTCAGGGATCGGTGTTGGGACCGCAAGTATTTTCAATTTATATAGATGATTTGGAGTTGGGGGACCACGTATAGTGTGTTGATATTTGCAGATGATACTAAGATGAGTGGCAGAGCAAAGTGTGCATGGGACTGTGAAACTTTGCAGAGGAACATAGATACATTGAGTGAATGGGCAAAGGTGTGGAAGATGGAATGTAGTGTTAATAAATGTGAAGTCATCCATTTTGCTAGGAGTAACAGTAAGCAAGAGTATTACTTGATTAGTTAAAACGTTGCAGCATGCTGCTATGCAGAGGGACATGGGTATCCTTGTGCATGTCTCTCAGAAGGTTGGTCTGCAGGTACAAGAAGTGATTAGTATGGCAAATGGAATTTTTTTCCTCATTGCTAAAGGAATTGAGTTTAAAATCGGAGAGGTAATGTTGCAGCTGCACAGGGTGCTGGCAAGGTCACACCTGTAGTCTGTGTGCAGTTTTTGGTCTCCTTACTTGAGAGAGGATGTACTGGCACTGGAGGGGATGCAGAGAGGTTCACTGTGTTGATTCTGGAGTTCAGGAGAGTTGGCTCATGAGGAGAGGCTGAGTAGATTGGGATTATATTCATTGGAATTCAGAAGAATGATGGGTGATCTTATAGAAACACACAAAATTATGAAGGGAATGGATAAGATAAAAGTAGAGAGGGTGTTTCCACTGAGGTGAAACCAGGACAAGAGGGCATAGCCTCGAAATTAGAGGGAGCAGGTTGAGGACTGGATTGAGAAGGAGCTTCACCCAGCGGGCTGTTAATTTATGGAATTCCTTGCCCATGGAAGTAGGAGACACTACTTCAGTAAATGTTTTTAAAGCTAAGATAGGTATTTTTTTGAAAAATAAAGGAATTAAGGGATATGGTGAGAGCACAGGTAGGTGGATCTGAGTCCATGAAAAGATCAGCCATGATCTTATTGAATGGTGGAGCAGGTTCGAAGGGCCAGAAGGCCTGCTCCAGCTCCTAATTCTTATGCCCTAACATTCTTATTCCAGAACTCTGCACACTATTGTAGCTGTGACCCAACCAAAGTTTTATACTGTTCCAGCATAACTATTCTACTTTGAAACTCTGCGCCTTGACTAATAAATGGAAGTGTACCAGATCCCTCCTTAACCACTTTATCCACCTGTGGATGATACATTAATTGACTGGTGTACATGCCCACCAAGGACTCTGTGTTCTGTGGTGCCTGTCAGGGTCCTGCTGCTCATCATGTATTACCTTGCGTGGTTTATCTTGCCCAAGTGCATCATTTCACATTTATCTATTTGAATTCCATTTCACACTCCAGCCTATCTGACCAGCCTTTAGAAGAATGAAGGGGGATCTTGTAGAAACATATAGAATCATGATTGGACTGGACAGGTTGGGTACAAGAAGAATGTTCCCAATGTTGGGCAAGTCCAGAACTAGGGGTCACAGTCTAAATAAGGGATTCTGTGTTGAGGAAGAATTTCTTCACAGAATTGTGAACCTGTGGAATTCTCTACCACAAAAAGATGTTGGGGCCAGCTCGTTAGATACATCTAAAAGGGAGTTGGATATGGCTCTTGTGGCTAAAGGGTTCAGGGGTATGGATAGAAAGCAGGAGTAGGATACGGAAATGGCATGATCAGCGATGATGTATTCAGAAGGTTGTGGGAGCGAGTGAGACTTGCGGTTGGTGTGTTGCCTCCCAGATGCCAGGGTCCGTGATGTCTTTGATCGTGTTTTCGGGATCCTTAAGGGGGAGGGGATGCAGCCACAAGTCGTGGTCCTCATAGGTAGGTAAAGGGATGGGGATGTAAGGCAGAAATTCAAGGAGCTAGGATGGAAGCTTAGAGCCAGAACAAACAAGAGTTGTTATCTCTGGATAGTTATCCAGGCCAGGTGTGCTAGCAAGGTGAGGAATAGGTAGACAGAGCAGTTGAAAAAGTGGCTACAGGGATCGTGCAGGGAAGGATTCCGATACCTGGATAATTGGGATAGGTGGGACCTCTAACAAATGGAATGGTCTGCACCTGGACCAGAGGGGTACCAGTATCCTTGGGGGAGGGGGGGAGGAAAGAGTGGTTTTGATAATGCTGTTCGTGAGGATTTAAATTAACAGCAGGGGGATGGGCACCGGAATTGTAGCTCCAGTATACAGGAGGTTGAGAGTAGTGAGGTTATGAATAAGGTTTCAAGGTTGCAAGAGTGTGCTGGCAGGCAGGAAGGTGGTTTGAAGTGTGTGTGCTTCAACGCCAGGAGCATCCAGAATAAGGTGGATGAACTTGCAGCAGGTAGGTTCGTACCTGGGACTTTGATGTGGCCATTTCGGAGACATGGATAGAGCAGGGACAGAAATGGTTGTTGCAAGTTCTGGGATTTAGATGTTTCAGTAAGAATAGGGCAGGTGGTAAAAGAGCAGGAGGTGTGGCATTGTTAGTCAGAGACAGTATTGCGGTGGCAGAAAGGACGTTTGAGGTCTTGTGTACTGAAGTAATGGGTTGGCAGCAGGAAAGGTGAGGTCACCCTGTTGGAGTTTTCTATAGGCTTCTGAAAAGTTCTGATGATGTAGAGAAAAGGATTGCAAAGATGATTGTGGATAGGAGTGAATGTAACAGGGTAGTTGTCTTGGGGGTCTTTAACTTTCCTAATATTGACTGGAAACGCTATAGTTTGAGTACCTTAGATGGGTTAGTTTTTGTCCAGTGTATGTAGGAGGGTTTCCTGACACACTGTAGACAGGCCAACAAGGGGTGAGGCCACATTGGATTTGGTACTTGGTATTGAAAATGCAGGTGTTAGATTTGGAGGTAGGTGAGCACTTTGATAAGTTTACTTTAGTGATGGAAAGGGGTAGGTATATACTGCATGGCAAGAGTTATAGCTGGGGAAAGATAATTATGATGTGATAAGGTGAGATATGGGATGCATAGGATGGGGAAGGAAACTGCAGAGGATGGGCACAATTGAAATGTGGATCTTGTTCAAGGAACAGCTATTGCGTGTCCATGATAAGTATGTATCCCTCAGACGGAGGAGGTAGTCGAGCGAGGGAACCGTTGTTCACTAAAGAAGTTGAATCTCTTGTCAAGATGGAGAAGGAGGCTTATGCAAAAATGAGATGTAAAGGCTCAGTTAGGGTGCTTGAGTGTTACAAGTTAGCCAGGAAGGACCTGAAGAGAGAGCTGGAGCCAGGAGGAGACATGAAAAGTCTTTTCCAGGTAGGATCAAGGAAAACCCTAAAGTTTTCTTTAGATATGTCAGGAATAAAAGAATGACGAGGGAAAGATTAGGGCCAGTCAAGGACAGTAGTGGGAAGTTGTTTGCTTGGAGTCCAAAGAGATAGGAGAGGAAGTAAATGATTTTTTTTTGTCAGTATTCACACAGGAAAAAGACAGTGTTGTCTAGGAGAATACTGAGGTACAGGCTACTACACTAGACAGGATTGAGGTTCATGAGGAGGAGGTGTTAGCAATTCTGGAAACTGTGAAAATAAATAAAGCCCTTGGGTTGGATGGGATTTATCCGAAGATTCTCTGGCAAGCTAGGGAGGAGATTGCAGAGCTTTTGGCTTTGATCTTTGTCATCAATGTAGGTAAAGTGTTGGAAAGGGTTATGAGAGAGAGGATTTATAATTGTTTAGAGAGGAATAATTTGATTGGGGATAGTCAACATGGTTTTGTGAAGGATAGGTTGCCTCACAAACGTTATTGAGTTCCTTGAGATGGGGACCAAACAGATGGCTGAGGGTAAAGTGGTTGATGTTGTGTAAATGGATTTCAGTAAAGCGTTTGATAAGATTCCCCATGGTAGGCTATTGCAGAAAATGTGGAGGGTGATTTCATGGTTTAGATCAGAAATTGGCTAGTTGAAAGAAGATGGAGGGTGGTGGTTGATGGGAAATATTTGCTATGTGGGGAATCACCAGCATCTGAGTCAGAATCGGGGTTCAATGACATTTCCTTGTACAATAAACTATCAGAGCTCCGGGGAGAGAGAAAAACAAAGAACACTGCAGTCAGCTGCAAGTCTTCTCTTAACCCGGAGCACATGTCAAGATACATTATACATTTTGTGATAATAGGTCAGTGATGAGGTTATTGTCTTTGTAACATGGTTTGCTTATGGTAAACATTGCAGAATCGTTAATAGTTTTGGTGCAGTCATTGTCAGTTCTAGCACAGCCTTTGTTAATTTCAGTGTGGTCATTGTCAGTTTCAATGTCTACGCGGAAGTCCATTGCTGTAGTAATGATGTTAATCGCTGTTCCTGAGAAGGATGATTACTGCAGCCCTGACTATTATCACTCTGCGTTGAGTCCATATCATACTGTTAACCTTTCTACCAAAGGTGTTGGCTGGATCCAGACGCCTCGGCGGACAGTGTGTGCTATTCATGTGTATTCTCTTCCCCTGCCTGCCTTAAACTAATCAACTAGGTTGTGAGTGCATTGTGCTGGCATTCTGGTGGCCCCAGGCAGTGCCTGCGTTTGCTCTGCTGTCTCTCCATATTGTGGTCTGCCTGCCATCTTGTGTGTAAAGTGGCCACCTTATGGCTCGCAGCTACCTTGTGTGTCCATGTGCCTAGTGTCACCCTGCCCCATGCCATCTCCCACTTCATATTCATCCTGGAGTTCAGTTACTAGTAGGGTACTGCAAGGATCTATTTTGGGGTTACTACTGTTTGTCATTTTTATAAATGGCCTGGATGAGGGTGATGAAGGATGGGTTAGTAAATTTGCAGATGACACTAAAGTCGGTAGAGTTGTGGACAGTATGGAAGGATGTTGTAGGTTACAAAGGGACAAAAACTGAAGAGCTGGGCTGAGGTGGCAAATGGAGTTTAATGCAGAAAAGCATGAGGTGATTCTCTTTGGGAGGATTAACAGGAATACAGAATACTGGGCTAATGGTAAGATTCTTGGTAGTGTAGATGAGCAGAGAGATCTGTGTCCATGTGCATAGTTTCTTGAAAGTTGCACCCAGGTTGATAAGATTGTTAAAAAGGCATATGGTGTGTTAGCTTTTATTGGTAGTGGGATTGAGTTTTGGAGCCATGAGGTCAAGTTGAATCTGTACAATATTCTGGTGCGGCCGCACTTGGAGTATTGTGTACAATTCTGGTCACCACATTATTGGAAGGATGTGGAAGCATTAGAATGGATGCAGACTAGATTTACCAGAATATTGCCTGGTATGGAGGGAAGGTCTTATGAGGAAAGGCTGAGGGACTTGAGGCTGTTTTCGTGAGAGAACAGATTAAGGAGACACAAAAGATGATCAGAGGATTACATAGGGTGTACAGTGAGGACCTTTTTCCTCAGCTGATGGCTGGCACGAGAGGATATAGCTTTAAATTGATGGGTGCTGGATATAGGACAGATGTCAGAGATAGGTTCTTTACTCAAAGTAGTAAGGTCGTGGAATGCCCTACCTGCAACAGTGGTAGACTTGCCCACTTTAAGGGCATTTAAACGGTAGTTGGGTAAATCTTTTAGATTAGATTAGGTTCCCTACAGTGTGGAAACAGGCCCTTCAGCTCAACACTGACCCTCCGAAGAGTAATCCACCCAGAGCCATTTCCCTCTGACTGATGTATCTAACGCTATGGGCAATTTAGCGCAGCCAATTCACCTGACCTGCACATCTTTGGACTGTGGGAGGAAACCAGAGCACCCGGATGAAACCCATGCAGACACTGGGAGAATGTGCAAACTCCACACAGACTTATGCCCAAGGCTGGAATTGAACCTGGGACCCTGGTGCTGGATTGGGGAAGGTTAGATGGGCTTCATGTCCATTTCACAGATTGGCGAAACATTGAGGGTCGAAAGGCCTGTACTGCTGCAATATTCTGTGTTATATGTTCTGAGTGTTGATACAGAATCGAAGGGCCGAATGGTCTACCCGTGCACCTACTTTCCGTGTGACTCTAATGCTCTTGTAGTCTAAGGTTATCCTCCTGACTATTTACCACCCTATCAATTTTTGTGTTGTCGTCTTTTGAGAAACAAGAAACCAAAGAAAGTGAAAAGAAGGTGAAAGGCCTCAGGTGTTTTCACTGTAATAAGGTGGGACACAAAGTCACCGTGCTAGTGGTTGAAGAAGGGCACTGGAAAACAATGTGGTAAAAGAGGCTAAATCAGTGGGAAAAGATGATGTGGTGAAGGAAATCCCAAAAGAAGTTGAGGAGCTGCAGGAGAGTGCACAGCCTAGCCAGGGTCTGGAAAATAAGGTAGTGCCCGATCTTTTCAAAGACTTCATCCTTGTGGGTAAGGTTTACTGAGGAAGAGCAGGGGGCGTAGGGAAAGTAGTTAAAATATTGAGAGATCCAGGAACTAGTCAGTAAGAGATAAAAGTATTTGCATTCCATCTGAAATGTTACTCGAGACAGTGATAATCTGCAGGATAGATGGAGAGAAATTTAGCAGGTTAGAAAGTTCACTCAAGACTGAGGAAGTGACCGTGGGAGTGATTGAAAGAGTGTCTATTCCAGGAATTCAGTTTGTTTTTGGAAATAACTAGCAGGATCAATGGTGGGAGTGACACCCTTTTATAATGGAAAAGCCAAAGAAAACCCAGGGAGCTGAGGAGTTAGACAAAAAATACTGTGGAATGTTTCCAGACTGTATATTAACAAGATCCCATAGTCATAAGTTAAGTAACAAGGTAAACCCAAAGGGAGATGAAGGAGTTGAAATCCAGTTAGCTATTTAGTTCTGAAAGATTACTGGAGTTACAACAAAAAACATGAGACAGTGAAAGATTTATATCATAAAGCCTTCTTGGTAAAGGAATCAGAATGTATTCCTTAGTGTTATTATCTCTAGGATAGAATCCTAAAGTGAAAATGGACACATGGGTCTATTAGTGCAGTGAAGAAATGGGCAGAAGTACGTCAGATTATGTTGTTGGTAGCGTACAGACAGGAAGTATTACGGGTAGGACATGAATTACCAGTAGGGTGTCATTGAGGAGTGAGGAAGACTCAGGCTAAGATATAAAAACATTCCTATTGGCCTGCATTGTTTAACAATGTGGTTGCATTTTGCCGTGCCTATCATACATGTCAAATGTTAGGAAAGCCACAGGCAGTAATAAAACCAGTGCCTTTGGACAGAACTAGAGAAACCGATAATAGTTACTGTCCCTCAGTGAGGGATCAAATCCAGATGATTTGGATTTTGATATGCCTCAGAATAAGTTGATTAATGAGGAGATCTTGAAAGAATGGGATAGCATGCAAGCTATCTGCCTCTACCACAGGACTGAATTGAAAAGCTTTTGGCTGCAGTATGAGGACATATGAAGGAAAAGAATGGGGAGGACTAATACTGTAGTGCATGAGGTTGATGGAGGGAATGATATTCCAATAAACAAAGAGCCCCACAGACTTAATGCTTTCAGAGCAGCTCAGGTACAGAAGGAAGTTGGAATGGTGCTCCAAGAAGACTTCATCGAGCTGAGTCAGAGTGAATGGAGCTTGCTGGTCGTGTTGGTTCCGAAGCTTGATAGAACTTAACGATTCTGTATGGATTATTGGAAGGTCGGTTCATATTCAATTCCAGGTGGACTATGTAGAAAAAGTTGGATAATCCACTTACATCACAGAGTTGGACTTACTGTATAGTTACTGGCAAGTATCTTTGTTGGAGACAGTGAAAGACGTTTCTGCATTAGTAACCCCAAATAAGCTATATCAATTTAAAGTAATGCCCTATATCAATTTAAAGAATGAACGGACCAGTCATGTTTCAAAGACTTATGAACAGAGTTATGGAAGGATTGACTAATTGTGCCATCTATAACGATTTAGTGATTTTCAGCCATTCATGTGAAGATTACATGGTGCATTTGGCAGAGCTCTTTGAAAGGTTACAGAAAGATAACTGATTCTAAATTTAGAAAACACTGAATTTGTGAAGGCAGAAGTGACGTTCTTGGGACACACGTCGGACATGAAAGAGTGACCCCAAGGAATGTGAAGATGAAGGCCATCAAGAAATTTCCAAGACCAATCACGAAGAGGTGTTTCAATCTTTGGGACTGAGTGGATTCTACTGGATGCTTGTACCCAAATTTTGTAGCGTGGTGGCACCACTGACGGATTTGTTAAAGAAGAATACAAAATTTCAGTGTACAGAACAATGCCAAGAGCCATTTGAGAATTTAAAAGCGGTGTTAACCACTGCACCAGTTTTAGCCACACCAAATTTCTTCAAACCCTTTTTAAAATCACGGTTGACCCCGGTGATGTCAAGATTGGAGCTGTGTTGATGCAGGATGTTGATGGCAGAATTGAAAGGCCAATTGGTTATTTTTCAAGGAAACTTTATTCACCAGAGAAAACACTCCACCATCAAAGAGTTATTGAGTATGGTACTGCCTTACAACATGTATCAAACAATGTTTCGAAAATGGTTGTGCACACTGACCACAACCCCCTCTCTGTTTTGGAAAGATTTAAGGACAAAAATGAGACTATTTCATTGGAGTCTTGTGTTACAGACTTTAAATTTACAAATTGTATATGTTATGGGTCGTAAAAATGTTATTGCAGATGTGTTATTGTGGGTTTAAAAGAAAAATGTTATATGCACGCTGAATTAGTATGAAATGTGTAACTTTAGATTACTAACCCATGTATCTTGTGAAAATGATGTCATCTTTTAATGTTGTTTCTCTTTTTTTTCTTAAGAGGTGAGGTGTTGCAAAGTTGGTGTATAAAACGATAAAATTGTAAAATGGGGCAAAGCATTGTACCTTTTAAAAACGGTGTTTTTTCAGTGCTTAGAGTTAAAATGAATGTCTGAACAGAAGTTAAAGTGCAGGTGCACTGATCGAAACATTTGGTTCAAACAGCCAAGCAGTGCTTTAACCAAGACAATAGGTATTTTCAAATTTAGACAATTAATTTAAACCAAGCACTTGGAGATTGAAAGCCAATTAAATTTAAATCTGATGTTGACAATCTTGAACCAATCCTGTTGTAAATAAATTAGTATGTCTTCATGGATGTAAATATGGGGTAATTTGACTCTGAAGGCGTTCAAACAGAAGAAACTGCAGAGCAAACATCCTTGTCAATAAGAGGCAGTGGAAAAGGTGGAGCATTCTGAAAGGCACATTCTGTGAATTTTGAGAGACTAAGTTTTAATTTATTGTTTTCTTATTACCTGGATTTATGTAAGTGGGACCTGTTATTGAAACAACATACCAATAGAATTTAGTTCAGATGTGGAATAGGGAGAAAATGTTCCGTTTGATAGGAATTCTGTTAATTTGTTCTCTGTTGGAGTTAGATAAATAAATTGTTACTTGTTAATGGAAGAGTGATTTCATTCACGCACTCCTTTATAACAGATTGGGGTTGAGAGCTAGGTTATATCCCTTATCACAATTCTTTATCAGATTATGAGGTAAGGTGCTTCTCTCTGGGTGTTTTGGTTTTAAATTATCAGGAGTGTCCCCCTCCCTTTTGTAACATTATCCAAAAGTTCCTTAAGTGCCCCTATCATATCTGCCTCCTCCTCAACCCCTGGTCCTACCACTCTGTTTGTTAAAACAAAACTTGCCCCTCGCGTCTCCTTTGAGCACACTCTCTCACGTTAAATGCGTGCCCCCTAATATTAGACATTTCAACTCCGGGTTGACTGTCAGAATCTTTTTCCCAATCAATGCATGTCATAATTTTACAGTCTCCTATCAAGACTACCATCAGCCTTTGATGCTTAAAAGAAAACAACTGGAGTTCCTCTCGTCTTTCCTGAGAGCTGATACCCTTTAAGCCAGGCAGCATCCTGTTCAACCTCTTCTGCACCCTATCCAAATATCCACATCCTTTCTATAATGTGGCAACCAGAATCAAACATAATCTAAGTGTGACCTAACCAAAATCTTGTATAGTTGCAATATGATATCCTGATTCTTGTACTCAGTTCCCTGACCAATAAAGGCAAGCATGCCATATACCTACTTATGTAGCTACCTTCAAGGAGCTATGTACTTGAACAGCAAATCCCTCTACATTAGTGCTATTCAGGGTCCTGCAATTACTTAACATGTAATCTCTCAAACTGAAGCACCTCACACTTACATGGATTAAACTCTATCTGCCATTTCTCTGCCTATATCTGCAACTGATCCATATCTGCCTGTATCCTTTAACACCTTCTACACGATCCTCAATTCCCATCGATCTTTATATCATCTGCAACTTATTAACACACCCATCTACATTTTCATACAAGTCATTTATATATATCACACATAGCAAAGGTACCATGGATCACTGCAGAACACCATTAGTCATGGACCTGCACCCTTCCACTACTATTCTGTCTTTGGCAAGCCAGTTCTGAATCCAGGCACTTGTGTTTGTTCACCATGGACAACTGAAGCCTCAATGATTTGCCATGTAGCACAGTAGAAGCATATCTCAGGTGTGATCTCTACTGCCATGACTTGAGAAGATTCTGGGGGAGAAGATATACATTTATTTGGAAAGACAGGGTGTGATTAGGAATGGTCAGTATGGCTTTGTGAGTTGGAGATCATGCCTCACAAATTTGTTAGAGCTTTTTGAAGTGACCAGGAAGGTTGACATGGGCAGGGCAGTAAATGTAGTTCAAATGGATTTCAGTTATGCCTTTGAGGTTCCATATAGTAGACTGCTTTGGAAGGTTAGCTTGCATAGAATCCAGGATGAGCTGGCAAATTGGATACAAAATTGTCTTGATGGTAGGAAGCAGAGAGTTATAGTGGAAGGATGCTTGTTGGACTGGTGGTGTTGTCAGGCGTCGGTGCTGGGTCCTTAACTGTTTGTTATCTATATTAGTGATTTGGCTGACAACATAAAAGGCGTGACTAATAAGTTTACTGATGACGCTAAAATAGGCTGTATTATCCGACTATGAGGAAGATTTCCAGAAATTGCAGCAGGATCTTGATCAGCTAGGTGTGTGGGTTGAGAAATGGCAAATGGAGTTTAATATAAATAAGTGTGAGATCTTGCATTTTGGAAAGTCAGATCAAGGTAGGAGTTTCATGGTGAATGGTCGGGCCTTAAGGAGTGTAATGGAACAGACTTCAGATTCACAGTTCTGTGAAAGTGGAGTCACTGATAGGGCAGTGAAGAAGGCTTTTGGCACATTGGCCTTCATCAGTCAGAGTAATGTATAGAAGTTAGGAAGTTGTGTTGCAGTTATACAGGATGTTGGTGAGGCCACACTTAGAGTGTTATGTTCAGTTTTGGTCACCTTGTTACAGGAAGTATGTTCTTAAACTGGAAGGAGTTCAGAAGAAATTTACAAGGATGTTGTCTGAACTCAATGGTATAAGTTCTTGGGACTGGTTGGATAAGCTAGGACTTTTTTTCTTTAGCGCATAGGAGACTGAGGGGGGGATCTTCTGTAAGTGTATAAGATCATGAGAGGCATGGATAGGGTGAATGCACTCAGTCTTTTTCCCAGGTTTCAGGAATCGTGGACTAGAAGGCATCAGTTTAAGGTTAGAGGGGAAGAATAAAAGGGAAACTGAGGCGCAATTTTTTTACACAGATGTGGTAAACATACAAAATAAGCTGCTAGAGGAAGTGTTTGAGGTAGCTACACTAAGGACATTTAAAAGGATTTGGACAAATACATGGATCAGAAAGGATGAGAAGGATATGGGCCAAGTACAGGAAATGGTGTTAGTGTGGACAGACGTTTTGGTCAGCATGGACTGGTCTGGACCAAATGGCCTGCCTGTGCTGCAGGACACTGACTTCTTTTAGCCTCTCTTCCCCCCCCCCCCCCCCCAGTAAATCTCTTTTCTAAACCAATGATGTTACTATAAAACAGTTAAATAACTTCTCTTACTCTCACTGTGATTTCTTGCCCCTACCTTGCTTATTTATATTCCTTTTTGATTAGATTTGTTTCCCTATAGTGTGGAAACAGGCCATTTGGCCCAACAAGTGACACAAGTGAAGAGTAACCCACCCAGATCCATCTTCCTACGTTTGCCTTAGTCAGGGGTAATGTAGCATGGCCAGTTCCCCTAACCTGCACATCTTTGGATTGTGGGAGGAAACTGGAGCACCCGGAGGAAAGCCAAGCAGACATGGGGAGAATGGGGAGAAACTCCACACACAGTTGCCTGTGGTGGGAATCGAACCCGGTTCCCTGGTGCTAAGAGGCAATGCTAATCACTGAGCCACTATGCGCCCCCCTCCCACCTTAATTATATTGGTCTTGAAATCCACTTATTCCTGTTTTTCTCAGTTTCATCCCTTTTCCCCAAAAAAACACACTTTAAAAAAAGATCTGACAAACCAACATAGCACTTTGCTATGATGTTGAAAACCCTTAGAAACTGTGGGGCAAAAAAGAAACTAAAAGCATCTCTTTCCCTCTGCACCAAATTTCCATGCTGCTCTGGAATCCCAGAAATAAACATTTTAAACCTGTGCCTCATTTGGATGTGACCTCTCCTTCCTGATTGTGCGAAGTTTACTGTGTTATGATAATTATAGATGGCCTTATCTCTATACCTTTGGGGGTCAAGAATGTGCAAGAGAAATAAGGGGGATGGTATAAGGTGAGATTTCATAAAGTGGGATTAGGTATTTTCCCTTTCCTACCTAGTGTTCTACCACTCTCATATTTTGTATAATTGGTAAAATAGTCATGAAAAAGGCATTCATGCAATAGGTTGTGACCTAATTTAGTAACTTCCCTGTGCTGGAATTTTCTTTCCTATTTACTCAATGGAAACCTTTATAATTTTGAACAGCTTTTTTGCATTCACTCATTTAGTGAATTGCCATTTCTCTCATCTCCTATACATTATGAAATCCTAATGTTTGGTCCTATTCTTGCTATGGTTCAGATTGCATCACGTGTAAGAGTGGAGAAAAACCGATTTAGCAAAAATTTTCTAAAGGGAATTGGGTACATACCTGAAGAAAAATCCTGTAGGGTTTTAGGGTTGGATCATGATACAGCAGATATAAGATGGGCTAATTGATCTGTGCTCTGTGGTTTGTATGTTAGTATCATTTTAATTTTAAATAAATAGTTAAGATAGACTGAAATATTTTGAGCTCTATAAAATTGTTTTTTTTTATATTTAGCTGGAAAAGTTAATAGATGAAGCTATTAAAAGAAGTACTTTTAAGCTACTGGAAGAATTACAAGAAGAAAGTGATGAGATTGTTACTTGCAGATGCAGCAAGCAAATGATAAATAAACTGAACAAACTCATCCTAAGGGTAAGATAGTTTCAAAATTAATTTTTGTTTGAATAAGGATAGAAATGTTGAGGTGAGTAGATCTTGTAGACAAAGATTCACTGCATATTTGGAGTTAGAATCATTGAGGAGGAGAATATAGTCGGCTTATCAAGGGGTGGTGGGGGGTTCGTGCCCTAGTCAATCTGGTCAGTCACGTTTCTCTACTCTAACCTTGTAACTGTAAGTTTATTTCCCTCCAGTGCTCATTCAGTTTCCTTTAGAAATCATAAGTAATCTCCACTTCCACTACTTGTGTATGCGAAGGGTTCTAGGTCATTATCCTAATCTGCATTTTAAAAAAAAGAAGTTTCTTCTTCACATTCTCTCTGTCTTCAAGGTCATAGCTCTTTGTCTCCAAGTGCCATTAATTAATGGGTACACCTGGGATTAACTGGGTAACTCTTTCAGGAGCTGGTACACGCATGATGGGCCGTATAGCCTCCTATACTGTAAAATTATATACAGTTGGTTCTGCTATAACACAATAGTTCTGTTCTCCTGCAATCCTGTTTTATAAGAAAATTGTGTAATATTAGCAACATTGAAACTAAATTGGCCAGAATCGCATTATAAACAATAACCGCTTTAAAAGTTCATGCTTTAGAAAGTGTCTCCAATTCATCAATCGCATTATAGCGAATTTGAGTTAATGAAACGCATGTTATAGCAGAATGAGTTGCAATTACTTTCTCTTGTCTATAGAAATTTGTCATAATATCATACACCTTTGTCAAACTCCCTTCGATTTTCTTTGCTCCAATGAGAGCAACCTTAGTTTCTCCAATGTAACCTGATAGTTTCAGAAATAAGATCTTAACTATTCTGATAAATCTCCTCTATACCCTGTCAAAGACCCTGACGTCCTTCCTCGGGTAAAATGAGCAGAAGGAATACAATGTGATTACAAAGATTAAGCATAATTTCCCAGCTTTTTAAATGAAAATGTGTGAAACATCAGATCTGCCCTTTACGTTGTTGACTGTTCTCTAGTGTGGATGGTTAACTTCACAGACTTGAACTCTGAGGTTTTTGAAGTCTTGCACTTCGTTCAGAATTGTGCTATTAACTAGGTCTTGTCTTTCCCTATCCCTTTTCACAAAATACATCATCTCCCTGTTTCACCATTAAATTCCATCTGCCAGGTCAGTTTATTTAGTTAGCCTATATTTGGCAAACTCTGAAATTTTGTTCTGGATTCCAGTATTCAAATGTGTAGCAAAGAAAGCAGTAGTTCTGGCACTGGATTTTGGAGGACTTCACCATCTATCATCCTTCATTGAGTTGCCAGCCTTTTGTACATAACCCAATTCTTTAAACCACTGGCACTGATCTTTTTTTCATCAATCAAAATTGAGTAGCTTTTTGGTTTGGAACTTTGCGACACTTACCTGATACTTTGTGTCACATATTTTCAGAGAATTATACAGGTGATGGCCTAGTGGTATTAGCACTAGACTATTAATCCAGAAACTCTACTGATGTTCTGGAGATCTGGATTCGAATCCTCACACTGCACGTGGTATAATTGGAATTCAATTTTAATTAAAATATCTTGAATTTAGAATCTACTGATGACCATGAAACCATTGCCAATTGTCATAAAAACCCATCTGGTTCACTAATTTCCTTTGGGAAGGAAATCTGCCGTCCTCACTTGGTCTGGCTTACATGTGACTCCAGACCCACAGCAATGTGGTTAACTCTCAGTTGCCCTAGTAAAGCATTCAGTTGTACTGATTGCTACACAAAGAAATGAAACCTGATGGGTCACCTGGCATCAAGCTAGGCACAAAAAAGACAGCGACAGGGAGAGCTCTGTTGACCTTGCAAACTCCTGCTCACTTACATTCTGAGGGCTGCTGCCAATATTGGGAGAGCTGTCTCAGACTAGTCAAGGGATCATATATTTTAACAACATCCCCGAGACCACCATTACCACAACTTGATATGTCCTGTCCCATCAAAACCCGACAGTGGTATACAAGTCAAGAGGTCCTTCCCTTGGGAGTCCTCAACATTGACTGTAGACCACATGAAGTCTTGTGACTTCAGGTTAAAAATGGGCAAAGCCACCTCCTGCTGATTATCATGTACCATCCTCCCTCAGCTGATGAATTGATACTCCTCCATATAGAACAATGCTTAGAGCAAGTGCTGAGAACGGCAATGCACAAAATGTACTCTGGGTGGGGGAATCTTAATGTTCACCACTAAGAATGGCTTGGCAGCAATACTACTGATTTGAGCTGGCAGGGTCCTTGTTACGACACTGGTTAAACCCTCCTGCTTGGTTTAAACCAACAACACAGAAAATATTTATCCGGTGATGTAATCTGTGAAAATTTGAGTGGCCAAGAACTATTTAAAGTAAAAATTAATAACTTTATTTCTTAAAGTATAACAGATAATAATGAACTATTTACAAGTCCTTACTCTAATCTACCTTTTACATTCCCTTCTATAATACTAGTCTGATAAAACTCCCAATTAAGATTTTTCAAAACAACATTTCTTATCTCAAAACCAGGCAGCTTTAATTTCTCCTCTGTATTTTGGTCATTTTCTCCTTAGGGATTTTGCTTCACAGGTTACTGATCAATAAAGGTACTTTTAAGAGAGCTATTTTTCTGGGCAGTGAGCAAATGTTGTTGGCTTGGCAGTTCTCCTCCCAACTGTTCAATTTTCCCTGCTCTTATACCCCAAAGCATCGGATTGTCATTGTCAATATAATCAATTCAAACTTGATTGGAATTTGGTATTTTTCGGGTTATAATTTAAACTGATTGGCCTAATTCGAATCTGTTTTGCCGTTTCTAAGCAACTAGCTAACCCACTAGCTGGAGCACATGTTAAATTGTGTCTTATTGAGAACATTTTGTTGTCACTGCTCACTTTTACTCTCCTAAAGATGTACACCCACATCTTCCTAAGTCCTAATGGACGCAGCTGCTAGACTGTGTCTGCAGCAGGTAGTGAGAGAACCAATAATAGGGAAAAACACTCTTGACTTCATTATCACCAATCTGCCAGCTGCAGATGCATCTCTCCATAACAGAATTGGTAAGAGTGACCACTGCACAGCCTCCACATTGAAAGTAACCATTATTGTGTTGTGTGGCACTGTCACTGTGCTGAATGTGATAGACTTTGAACGTAGAGTCATTCAGCACGGAAACAGACCCTTCAGTCCAACCAGTTCATACTGATGGTGATCCCAAACTAAACTAGTCTCAGCTGCATGCACATGAAACAAACATTTCTTCTTCATGTATTTATCTAAATGTCTTTTAAATGTTGTAACTGTACCTGCATCAACCATTCCACACGTGAGCCACTCTTTGTGTAAAAAAAAGTTATTAATGTCTTTTTTTAATCTTTCTCCTCTCACCTTAAAAAAAAAAGTGCCTTCTAGCCTTGAAATTCACCATCCTAGCGAAAAGACACCTGCTGTTCACCTTAATCGTATAAAACTCTAGAAAGTCACCTCTTAACCTCCTATGCTCTACTGATAAAAGTCCCGATCTGTCCTGCCTCTTTGTAACCCTACCATAAGAAATGAGAGCAAAAATAAACCATACGGCCCCTTCTGCCATTCAATAATGTTATGGCAGTTCTGACATTCTTCTTGCCAATTTCCTGCCCTTTCCCTGTAACCCATAATTCTCCTAGTATCTATCTCATCCTTAAATATACACAAGGATTCTGTTCCCACAACTCTTTGTGGCAAGGAGTTCCAAAGGCACTCAATATCTGAGAGAAGAAATTTTTCCTCCTCTCAGTCCTAAATTCTGAGACTCCGTCCTCTGGTCCTCGACTCTCGCACGAGGAACCATTCTCTTAGCATTTACCCTGCCAACCCTATTAAGAATCTTATATTTACAATGAAATCAACTCTCGTTCTTCTGAATTCCAATGAACAAAGTTCCAGCCTGTATAGCCTTTGTTTATAAAGACAATCTGTCCACATGAAGGAATTATCCTAATGAGCATTGTCTGAATTGCCTTTGAAACAATCAAGAATGGAAGGGCTTTTGCCCAAAGCATCGATTTTCCAGCTCCTCGGATGCTGCCTCACCTGCTGTGCTTTTCCAGCACCACACTTTTGACTGTAATCTCCAGCATCTGCAGTACTCGCTTTTGCCTTTGATGAAACAATACCTTTGCCTAAATTAGGGTCAGAGTTCAGGACCAGAATGTTCCTGTGAGGATGAGCGATAAGGTTTGGCAAGATTTGGGAACCTGATGATGAAATATTGAAATTTCAATTAAAAAGGAGGCATTTGTATTTTTTTTATTATTCATTTGTGGGACTTGGGCGTTGCTGGCTGCCCAGCATTGATAGCCTATCCCTATATGCCCTTGAGAATGTGGTGGTGAGCTGCCTACTTGATTCGCTGCAATCCACTTGCTGTGGGTTGACCCACAATGCATTTCTTTGTTGTGACTTTCTAGCAATTGATACAACTGAGTGGCTTGCTAGGTCATTTCAGAGGGCAGTTGAGTCAACCACATTGCTGTGGCTCTGGAGTCACATGGAGACCAAACCAGTAAGGATGGTAGATTTCCTTCCCTAAGGGGCATTACTGAATTAGATTTGGTTTCCTGACAATTGGCAATGGTTTCATGGTTATCTGTCAACTCTTAATTCCAGGTTTTTTTAATTGAATTCAAATTCCACCGTCTGTCGTGATGGGATTCGTACCCAGGTCCCCATAACATTATTCTAGGTTTCTGGATTAATTGTCAAGCGATAATACCATTAATCACCTCATCATTTGTATGGTGTCTGGAAACTGCTTTCAGACAAGACCCTTGTGGAATAGAAAAGAAACAGGAAATAACTTGGAATTAGGAGGGCTAAAAAAAGGCCATGAAATTTCCTTGACAGGTAGGATTAAGGAGAATTCCAAGACATTTTATACGTGTTTAGGGTAGGATCACTCAAGGACAAAGAGAATTTATGTATGGAGCCAGACGAAGTGGATGAGTTTCTTAATGAGTACTTTGCATTGGTATTTATCACGGAGAAGGATATGGGTGGTGATAAGATTAAGGAGGGATATGTTGATACGAAGGAGTTGTTGGGGGATCCAACATGGTGGCGATCTAGGAAGATCGCATTGCCAAACTCCGCGTTGCAGCTCAAGTGGGACGAACTTTTAACCAGCTCTGCCCGGACCACCGCGATACCCTGGTACTCTGGAAAGGTCGTGGAGTCCCAGGAAACTGTTAAAACATCAACCTGCCTTGGTTTTCACCATCCAGCGATGCTGAAGAAGGGAGGAGGATCGTCCGAGGTTGGGCCGTGGCCCAGCCTGCAGGATCCTTGGACTTCATTTCTTACCAGGCCCTGGTGAAGGAGCTTGCAAAATCTCGCGAGATGTTGGGTTCGCAGATAGAGGAGAAGCTGGCCTCAATCTCTCTCGTGCTGTAGAAGCATGAACCGCAGGTGGGGGTCCTGGAGAAAAGGATGGATGAGGTAGAACAGAGTCACAGAGATGGAAACTGATATTGGTTCCTCCAAGGGTAGGATCCAAGCCCTGGAGACGTAGCTCCGTAATTTGCGTCACCAAGTTGATGACCTTGAACAAGGCCAGGAGAAAACAATTTTTGGATCGTTGGTCTGCTGGCGGGAAAGGAAGGTGAGTGGCTGGTGGAATTTATTGAGGACTGGTGCTGAAATTCCTTAACCTGGAGGCTGGAATGAGAGGCTTGAAGATCAGGAGAGCTCACTGGGTCACTGTGCAGAGGTCAGGTCTGGATCAAAATCCTCGTCCTATCTTGGTGTGGTTTCATCATTAGAGAGATCAGGAGAGAATCATGGAAGCTTCCAGAATCCAGGAGAGGATCCGAAGGGCTCCTGCCTGAAATGTCAATTTTCCTTCTCCTCTGATGCTGCCTGACCTGTTGTGCTTTTCCAGCACCACTCTAATCTTTACTCTAATCTCCAGCATCTGCAGTCCTTGCTTTCACCTGGAGGATCTGAAGACCCTAGTTTACAAGGGCTCTAAGATCATGTCCTTCCAGGACTTATCAGCGGCGGTGATCCAGAAAAGAAAATCCTATGACAGTGTCAAGAGAAGACTGGGGGAGCTTGGGATCCAGTGTTCTGAGGTGTCTGGCGGTGCTTCAGATCACCTTCAATGGATCTGTACATCTCTTTGACATGTTGGAGGAGGCAAGAGACTTTGTGGATAAAGAAACTTAATCTGAACAATTTGGTATGTTTAAACAGTAGTGGTGTTTGGGTATGTCTTTGTTTTTTCTTTTAAAAATGAGAAAGTCGGTCGGGGCTTTCTTTTCCTATCTTTTTTATTGGTAATAATCTGGTCTAAACCATGTTTGGCGGTTCAGATGTGTACTTTCAGTTTCTAAGTTAAGTTATACCAAAGGATGGGTGAGGTACTTACCTTTCTTTTTCAAAATTTCTTTGTTCACATTGTTATTTCATGGTGTATTTTCTTTCATTTCAGCTTGTGTTTGCTTTAGCTAGGAGGAGGGAAAATGGTTGGGATAGCTAGATGCCTACCTACGGGCAGTTTATCTTCGCACAAAGTTTAGGTATTTAAATGCTCAGGCTGTTGCTTTGGCAGCAGGATGGGAAGTTGGATTTTGGGATTGTAGTTGTCCCCTTTGGGCAGGTGGTGAGTTCCCCTATTCAGTGCTGTTGGCGCTTTATATGTTGGTTTGTTTTTTGGTTTTTGTTGTATATAATCTTTGGATTTGTAGGTTTGTTAACTGTAGTGGTTTTAGTTTATATAGTTTTTATGTTTGATGGATCTTGCGACACTAAGGCTCAGCGATTTGTGGTTCAATTTCCTCCTGTCTGGGATTTAAATGTTACTGCAGAAGGTTGTGGCTAATGATGTGATTAAATAGTGTACCTGGAACATCAAGGGGAGTCATTCGTCAATTAAGAGGAAGAAGGTACTTTCGAATCTTAGAAAGGAAAAGGTGGATATTGCTTTGTTACAGGAGACACACTTGGATGATAGGGAGCATTTGAAACTACAGCAGAATGGCTTTGATCGTGTTTGCTTTTTATCTTTTAACAGAAGTAGGGGAGTGGCTATATTGGTTTGGAGGAATCTCCCATTTAAGTTACTAGAGCGTGTTGAAGACACATGGGAGGTTTGTAATTCTCAAAGCCCTGATAAACTGAGAAGAATATGGTGTTTTAAATGTTTATTGCCCTCTGGCCCATCCCTTCAAATTTCTGGTAGATGCGTGCTCTAAATTGATCGGTCTCGAGTCCTGGCATATCATAGTAGGGGGAGTTTTTAAATTGTCTCATGGATCCCACAGTAGACAGGTTGCCCATAGGCCCTCCAATACCCTCTGTACAAATTAAACCGTCAGTGGATCTGTGTGTGGAGTTAGGGTTGGTGGACGTCTGGAGGCGTCTCTACCCAACAGGTAGGGATTTTACGGGTTTTTTTTTCCCCAATCCACACAGATATCACACCAGGATTGTTTTTTTTTCTGACCCCCGTGGCAACCCTGGATTTGGTGGCATCTTGTACGATTGGTAATATTACCATCTCCGATCACGCTCCAGCGTATCTTTTGGTTAAGAATAAGGACATTACAGTGGAACCGAGGCACTGGCGAATGGATCTATTTATCCTTAAGGATAATAAGTTTGTGGAGTACTCCTCTAGGGAATTTTGGGGGTTCCTAGACATTAACTCAGGCTTGGTTAGTAGCCCATCGGTCCTTTGGGAAACTGCCAAAAGTCTATGTTAGAGGGTTAGTTATTTACTACTCTGCCAGTAAGAAGCGGCAGAAGGGCGAACAGCCACGTCTCCTCGAAGCATGGTTGAAGGCAGCCAAGAAGGCTTATTTTGACAGGCCTTCAAGCTGCAGAGGATTTCGGCGCTGCTGTCTGCATTGAATTCTGTGCTCTCTGACAGCATAGAATGAGCTTACTTTTGCAAAGCAAAGGTTATATGAGCATGGTGACAAACTAGGCAAGTACCTAGCATATCTCGCCAGGAAAATGAGCGCCCCACAACTATGTTATTTAGGGAAGGGTCTGGGAACCTAACATGTGATTCCAAAAAGATTAATGTGGCATTCCAGAGATTTCACTCTTAAGTTATACCAATCTGAGGGTTGTGAGGAGATGTGGGCCAAGATGGATTCCTTTTTCAAGAATCTGGAGCTCCTGGGTGTGGCCCCCGAACAAGTCTTTTCTCACTGCCCTCTTATCAGAGCAAGAGGTGCAGGAGGCTGTTAAGCAGCTTCAGTGTGGAAAGGTGTCCGCATCTGATGGACTTCCCAATGAATTCTGTAAGGAATTTATAAACATTGTCAGGCCCAATGCTCAACATGTTCAGTGACTCACAGTCATGATCATCTCCCGCCGTCTCAGAGAGGCCAATATTTCGCTTATTCTTAAATAAGAGAAGGTCCCGCAGGACTGTGCTTCATACAGGTCCATTTCACTCTTAAATGTGGAATTCAGAATCCTCTCTAAGACACTTGCGTTAAAGCTGGAGACTGTGTTATCTTCTTGATTAGATTACTTAGTGTGGAAACAGGCCCTTCGGCCCAACAAGTCCACACCGACCCTCCAAAGAGCAACCCACCAAGACCCATTCCTCTACATTTACCCCTTCACCTAACACTATGGGCAATTTAGCATGGCCACTTCACCTAACCTGCACATTTTTGGATTGCGGGAGGAAACCGGAGGAAACCCACGCAGACATGGGGAGAATGTGCAAATTCCACACAGACAGTTGCCTGAGGTGGGAATTGAACCCAGGTCTCTGGCATTTGTGAGAATGCAGTGCTAACCACTTTGCCACCGTGCCGCCATCTTCTGTTGGAGGACCAGACAGGCTTTATAAAGGGCCGCAGATCCTCCAATAATGTTAGGAAGCTGCTTAATGTTATTCAAGCATGTCAATAACAATCAATACAGGGATTGGTGATTTCTCCAGATGCAGAAAAGGCACTTGACCAAGTTAAGTGGCCGTACCTTTTTTATACTCTGGAGTGGTTTGGCTTGGGTGAAGCCTTTATAAGATGGGTAAAGGTTCTCTATGGTGACTCTCTCACTGCGGTCATCACTAATGGGGTACAATCAAGCTGTTTTAACATTTTTAGGGGCAGCTGGTGGGGCTGTCCCCTTTCGCCATTGCTTTTTACATTGGTGATTGAACCATTGGCGGAGTCCATTTGTAGGGATCCTAGTATATCAGCTCCAGAGGTGGGGGTCAAAAATTACATAAGATTGCTGGTTAGGTGAATTGGCCATGCTAAATTGCCCACTATGTTAGGTGCACTAGTCAGAGGGAAATGGGTCTGTGTGGGTTACTCTTCGGACGGCCGGTGTGGACTTGTTGGGCCAAAGGGTCTGTTTCTACACTATAGGGAATTGAATCTACTGTAATCTAATTTTGTTATACATGGACAACGTCCTCATTTTTTTTTTGTTAAATCCAGCAGTTTTGGTGCCTCGCCTGACACAATGCATCATCTTGTTTGGCACCTTTTCTGGGTACAAGATTAATTTTGTAAGATCAGCGGCTATACCTACGTGTGGTCATACAAAGGTGCTAAGTCTCGAGGGGCAAATCTCGATTCCCATTTAAATAGTCTCTGGGATTTTGTATGTTTGGGTATATTCATCACTCCAGTTCTTGATCAGTTGTTCAAAGCTAATTTTTTTCAATTATTCGACAAAATCAAACAAGACCTTCAAAGATGGGAGGCGCTACCGGTCTCGTGGTCAGATAACGGTTATTAAGATGAATATTCTCCCCCGTTTGTTATACCCTATACGAATGCTCCCCTGATTTTTGATAAGCAAACGTTCAGAAGACTGAACGGTTGGTTCAGCTGTTTTATTTGGCACCGAAGCAGCCCCTTACTAAATTAGCTAAACTGCAGTTGCCTCTCACATTGTGGGGAGTGGATCTTCCAGACATTTAAAAGCTATCAATTAAGTTTGTTTTTATCTTACGTGAGTGATTAAGCTTATGGGGGACCCTCTTTCAATATGGTTAGATATTGAAACCTCTCCGGCAGGGTGCCCCTTTACTAGCTTGCTGTTTTTGGACAAAATGAGGACAGTTAGGGAATATCACCATAATCCAATAGTTACCAATACTGTTAAAGCATGGAGGGCAATTCGCAGAGCGAAGACAATATTGGCTAAACGTCTTCTCTTACACCTACAGTGGATATGCTGGGTTTTCAACTGGGGATGATAGATTCAGGATTCAAATGTTGGCAGCGAGGGGTGTGTCTTGCATGGGCGATTTATTTGAGGGAGACACAATTATGTCCTTTGATCAGTTAGCGTGGGAATACGAGTGATCTTAAAGGGATCTCTTTCATTTTTTTGAAGTTAGGGATTTTATTCAAAAAAATCTACACTTTTGACTGATCCCTAGAAATTCAACATAGAGAGGAGGGTGCTCAGTCCTAAGAGTACACTTTTTATCAGCATTTTATCAATTGGGGGGGTGCCCCCTCAGTTGAGTTTGATGGACTCTGCAGGGTGTGGGACAGAGAGCTTTGCATTGAGCTCTCCTCAGAGGCATGGGAAGATATTTGGGAAAACGCAAGATAGATATCAATTTGCAATAGGACCCGTGCTTGACAATTGAAGATTCTCCACATGGTCCACTTGGCTCCGGATCATTTGTCAAAATGTAAACCAGATGTATCTTCAACATGTCCCAAGTACAAGGTTTGTAAAGGCATTCTTACCCATTTTCACTGCTCCTGTGCTAGGCTTCAAACATACTGGAGTGCTGTTGCTGATGTAATGGAGGGGATTTTGGTGTTAGGGTGGAGAAGAATCCGATCTCTCCTCCTCTTGGCCTGCCCAGTGTGTTCCTTGTAGATGCTCATAAGAATAAGAAAAAACTTCTCAACATCCTCACTTCCTGTGCAAGGAAGAATATCTTGTTAGGTTGGTTATCCGAAAATCGCTTGGGCCTGTTGGGTTTGCGGAAGATTGTTATGGAGCATATCCCCTTGGATTTTCTCACAAGTATGGTACACCATAAGACTGAGAATTTCTCTAAGACATGGTGGCCCTTTTTGGAATACCTGGACACAAATTTGACTGCCACACTAATAAGGGCTTTTGTATAGCCGTAATGATTATGCTTTACGAGTCCAATATCCAGAAAGGGGGAACTGCAAACATATGAATATGTGAAAACTAATGCTTGATATTCAAGAGTGTTTTGTTTGGCTGAACTGAGTTGTTATTATTTATTAGTTTGTTGATTATTATTTATTTAGTTTAATTAGTTGGAATTTATATATATTTTCTACATACTTATACATGAGGGCGGTTTGGTTTTTTACTTTTTTGGTATTCTTTGTATTGTTTTGAATTGTATTGTTTTGTGTTTGTATTATTAAAAAATCTACTTTTCAATAAAAATATATTTAAAAAAAAAACGGTTTGTTGGGCATCTTGAAAAATATTAAGATAGATAAATCCCCAGAGCCTGATGGATCTGTCTCAGGACACTGGAGGAAGCAAAGATAGTTGGGCCCTTGATTAGACATTTTTGTATCCTTTTTAGGCACTGGCCAGATTCCAAAGGACTCTGAGTTGCTGGCCTGTATTGTTTCTTAATGTTTAAGAAGGGTAACAGGAATAATCCAAAAAAAAAAAGGCAGTTGAGCCTCATCTGTGGTCAGGAAATTATTGGAGAAGATCTTTAGGGACTGGATTTACTCACATTTGGAAAGTTTGGACTTATTAGGGACAATCAGGGGATGGTCAGCTGACATGAAAGATTAGGTCAAATGGAATCCATGGTGGTTTAGCAAGTTGGATACAAAAATCTATCAGTCTGTCTGTGTCTCTCCATGCCAGAATTCAATGAAGCAATTGAAATTAAAGATCTAAGGATGACCATTGTTGATTGTTGGAAAAACTCATCTGATTCAGTAATGTCATTTGGGGAACAAAATCTGCCATCCTTACCTCGTCTGCCATTCTTACATGTGACCCCAGATCCACAATATGGCTGATTCTTAACTCCTGAGCAATTAGGGATGGGCAGTAAATGCTGGCCTAGCCAGAGATGCCTATATCCTGTGAGCAAATAAAAACAAATAGGATGAAAATGTAAGTGGTCTGATTAAGTTTATAGATGACATGAAAATTGGTGGCGTTGTGCTTCTGAGGAAGGGTGCAGTAGAATATGGATCGGTTGGAAAGTTGAGCAGACGAATGATAAATGGAGTTTAATCCAAACAGTTGTGAAGTGATGCCATTTGGGAGGTCAAATGCAAGTGGAAAGTATACAGTAAATGGCAGGACTATTGATAGGGAAGGATCTTAGGGTGCAAGTCCATAGCTCCCTGAAAGTGGCAACACAAGTGGAAACTATAGGAAGGATGTGGAGGCTTTGGAGAGGATGTAGAAGAGGTTTCCCAAGATATTGCCTGGATTGGAGTGTGTTACCTATTAGGAGACAAGTTTGGATTGTTTTTGCTAAGGTTTTGGAAACTGAGGGGTGAACTGATATGAATATATAAAATTATGACAGACATGGATAGGGTAGATAGTCAAAGTCTTATTCTCAGGTAGAAATGTCAAACACTAGGGGGCAGAGGTTTTAGGTGAGAGGGAAGAAGTTTAAAGGAGAAGTGTGAGATATTATTTCCATGGACGTGATAGGTACCTGGAACATGCTTCCAGCGAGGTGCTGAAAGCAGATACCACAGCAACACTGAAGAGATCTTTGGACAAACGTAAACAGGCAGAGAACAGAGGGATAGGGTCCATGTGCAGGCAGATGGAATTAGTTTAGAACAGTATCATGGTCAGCACAGACATAGTGAGCTGTACTGTTTTATGTCCTTTTATACGGGACCAAAATTGCTCCGTTCACTCTCGATGTGCAGTGGCTCGGTGATTAGCATTGCCTCACAGCACTAGGAACCCGGGTTTGTTTCCACTCTCTGGCGACTATTTGGAGTTTGCACATTCTCCTCGTGTCTGCGTGAGCTTCCTCCAGGTTCTTTGGTTTCCTTTCACAGTCCAGAGATGGAGAAAGTGAGGACTGCCAATGCTGGAGATCAGAGTCGAAGATTGTGGTGCTGGAAAAGCACAGCTGGTTAGGCAGCATCCGAGGAGCAGGAGAACCTGACTGCCCCGATTGACCTATCGACTCCTGCCCCACAGAATGTATCTCTGTATACCTTGACACTGTCATGTCCCCCTTGTTCCAGGAACTCCCCACCAATGTTCAGGACATCACCCATGCCCTCCACCTTCTCCCATGATTTTCATCCCCCCGGCCACAATGCCTCATCTTCACTGTGGACATCCAGTTCCTATATACATCCATCTGCCATGAGGAAGGCCTCAAAGCCTTCCGTTTCTTCCTCTCCTGCAGACCCAATCAGTACCCTTTCATTAACAGTCTTATTCAATTAACTGAACTGGTTCTCACCATTAACAATTTCTCCTTCAAATCCTCCCACTTCCTCCAAACCAAAGGGGTAGCTATGGGTACTAGCTATTCCTGTCTCTTCGTCGGGTACCTGAAATAGTCGATTTCCTGCAGCTACACCTGCAACGTTAACTACCTTTTCCTCCGCTACATCGATGTATGTATCGGCACCACCTAATGCTCCCACGAGGAGATTGGACAGTTCATCAACTTCACAAACACCTTCCACCCTGACCTCAAGTTCACCTGGACCAACTGAGACACCTCCCTCCCCTTCCTGGACCTCTCCATCTCCATTTCCGGTGACCAACTTAACATGGACATCTTCTACAAACCCATCGACTCCCATAGCTACCTGGATTGCACCAGCTCCCACCCTGCCTCCTATAAAAATGCTATCCTTTATTCCCAAATCCTCCGCCTCTGCTGCATCTGCTCCCAGGAGCACTAGTTCCACCATAGAACATCACAGATGGCCTCCTTCTTCAAAGACCACAATTTTCCCTCCCACGTGATTGATGATGCCCTTCAGTGCATTTCCTCCACTTCCTGCATCTCCGCCCTTGAACCTTATCCCTCCAATCTCAACAAGGACAGAACCCCTTGGTCCTCATCTTCTACCCCACCAAGCTCTGGATACACTGCGTCATCCTCTGCTATCTACAGACCGATCCCAGCACCAGGGATATAGTTCCCTCCCCACCCCCTATCTGCGTTCCGGAAAGACCATTCTCTCCGTTCCAACCTTATCAGGTCCACGCCCCCTACCAACCCACCCTCCCCTCCCAGCACCTTCCCCTGCCACCGCAGGGATTGCAAAACCTGTTCCCACATCTCCCCCCTCACCTCAATCCATGGCCCCAAAGGAGCCTTTCACATCCATCAAAGTTTCACCTGCACTTCCACACGTCATTTACTGTATCCATTGTTCCTGATGCGGTCTCCTCTACATTGGAGAGACAGGATGCCTACTTGCAGAGCGCTTCAGAGAAGATCTCCAGGACACCTGCACCAACCAACCTCACCGTTTTGTGGCGGAACACTTCAACTCCCCCTCCCACTCTGCTGAGCACATAGCACCAGGAGTAATCCAGAGATTACGACTACTGAAGTCCTGTTTTTCAATCTACTGCCTAGCTCCTGAATTCTTGTTGCAATATCTTATTTCTCACTTTGCCATATCATTGGTACCATCATATACCACGATGTCTAACTCATCATCCTCCCTGCATTCAGTGACATTCCTGACCCTGGCATCTAACTCCGAAACCTAGAGGTTCCCCTTCTGCATCTGGGAGCGCTTCCTGCACATGTGGTCATCCAGGACATTGGCAGCATTCAGGACTCCCCACATGTGACAAACTACAATTCTACTTGGCTGGCCTTTCTTAACATGCCTTAAATTTACAATTATCATCTTATTAAACTTATTTTGTTAGACTTTCTTCTGTACCACTAATGTTATGAGGAAGTTCCCACTGATCTAAATCTGTAGGATAGGAAAGGTTGATTAGTAATTGTCAGGTGCCCAGTATTCACCAATCCAGAGCCCCCTCACCTTTTGAAGTTATGATGTCAACAGGAGCCGCACTGAAGATTCTCACGGTGTTCCTGCAACAGTGTGTTTCTGCAGCTTACCCATTACTGTATTCCTCATTGCCTTTTGGCTGCTGTTCCAAGCTAAGTGTTGTGTAAAGACAAGTCCTGTGGAATGGTAAGCAAATGAACACAGTTCAGAAATTTGCCTCCCTTGCTTCCCTCTACTTTTAAAATTAATCTAATTGAAACATGAGGAATGGAAGCTCTTGAATAGCAGTAGTCTGTTTGTCATATTACAACCGCTACCACTCTTTCGGCAACAAGTCTCCCCCAGTGAAATAGCCCAAAAATTGGAACTGAGGGGGAATGCCTCTTATTGTAGATGTGGCAGGTTTTGTGTTCAGGCACAGCACTTGGCTTTTATGATCATTTGCTGTTACTATGCATGCCAGGCTAGAATATTGTTTGTCTTAGGGGTGTGAAATGCTAGAATACCTGAGGAATCATGAATGGAGTTGAGCACTGCAGTTGTCACTGAATACCTCACTTTTGACTTATTCCAAGGAAGATAACTATGAAAAGCTGAAGATATTGATTCAAGGATACTATCCTGCGGTACGCCTGCAGTAATATCTTGAGATGTGTAATGACAATTAAGCCTTTATTTAAAGAAGGATATTGAATTGTCACGAACTGTTTTGATCATTTCTTTTTACTGATTTGTAGCAGTACTCCTTGCACCCTCTGACAATCTGTTCTAGTGATAAGCTGCTTCCTTGACTGACCTGGTGTAGCAGTACTCTGATCATGAAGTGGGCAGTGCTTTGCCCAGCAGCAAATATTTTCCATGTGGTTATTTGTAGCCAAAAGCTGTAAAGGATTCCTGGTCTTCTCTGTGCTTTAGGTAATTGAAAAACAAGCTTTGAAAATGACAGATGAGCTCACCATGAGTTGGGTAATAGGATTCTAGGCAGTGATTAACCTAAACTGAAAACATAATTTGCCTACTGCTATTTGCAGTATTTTTGAGACAGTGCTAATCCCAAAGATTGAATGGGGGAAAATGATCAATTTCTTGATGTAATATAGTGTTCCATATTATTTGTTTATCAGCCATAATATAGGGAGAAGTTCTGGTTCCTGCTATACTGTTACTGCAAACATTAACTTCAAATTTGATTTTTATTTTAGGAGCTAAATAAAAAAGAAATTAAGAATACCACTTTGTTGTTTCATTCCATACATAAATATGGAAAACATATGACCATACAAGGAGAAGATGGCTTGGCAGCAATGATAAAGCAAGGACTTGTTCAGAAGATAAGTAATATATAACTTATATTTCCTTTTGACACAAAACTAAAAGGATTTTGAATGGAGAGGAGGATATAAAAAACTATCAGGGCTATATGGACAAGTTGAGTAAGTGGACAGAAATGTGTAACATGGGTAAGTGATAAGTTGTCCACTTTGGCAGAAAAGACAGAATGGCAGAAGACTATTTAAAAAGTGAAAGATTGGAGAATGTTGATGTGCAAAGGTACCTGGATGTCTTTGTACACTATCACTGAAAGCAAGTGTGAACACTCAATTAGGAAGACAACTAGTATTCATTGAAAAAGCGTTTGACTGTTGGAGAAAGGGAGTCTTTGCTGCACCTGTGCAGGACCTTATTGGAATCACACTTGGAATATGGTGTGCCGTTTAGATCTCCTTACTTCAGAAGAAGTGTACTTGCTCTTAATGGAGTGCAGTGAAGCTTCATCAAGCTCTTCCTGGGATGGCAGATTTTCATATGAGCAAAGATTAAGTCGACTGGGCCTTTATTCCCTGAAGGTTTGAAGCATTGGAGGGGGGATCTCATTGAAATATACTATATTCTGATAGGGCTGAGCAGACTGGATGAAGAGCTGGGATTCCATAACAAGGGGCCGTGGTCTTGGGATATGGGGTAAGCCATTTTGGGGACTGAGATGAGGGGAAATTTCTGCACTTGAAGGATAATGATCTTGTGGAATTCTCTACCATAGAAAGCAGTGGAGGCTGTCAATGAATTTATTTAAGAAAGAAATAGGTTTTTAGAGGCCAAAAGTGTCAAGGGATATGGAAATGGTGTGGGTCTCTGTTGTTGAGATAGAGGATTAGTTATTATTATGTTCAATAGTGGAATGAGCAGAATGACTTAAATGTCTTACTTCTGCTCCTATTTTCTGTGTGTGTATTATGTTAACAGAGAAGATATTGCTTTTATACTTCAGCATTATGTAACTAATCTATAAGGTCTGTTGTGATGCCATAATAGTGACAGTATCTCTGACTAGGACTCTTGGGTTCAAGTCCCATCTGCTGCAGGAGTGTCTAATACCTCAACAGTTTAATTAGAAAATATTTGCAACTGATTTGCTTGCTTTAATTAATTGACAACCAGTTTTTATTTGAAAGGTACTACTGCAGTTGAAAGATTTCCATTTTTAATGTTTTTCTGTTCTAGTAAAGTTAATTTTATTGCAACACTGATTTTAAGAAGTTAGCACCCTAATGGACAAATGATTTTCTACACCAGAGAAAATTTTCCTTAAAATATATAGAATAGAATCTGCAGTGCAGAAAGAAGCCATCAAGTCTGCACACTGCAAAGAACATCCCACCCAGACCCAGTTCCCTCACACTATCCCTGTAACCCTGTATTTACCATGGCTAATTCCACCTAGCCTGCACATCCTAGCCACTATGGATAATATAGCATGGCCAATCTACCCATAACCCATACTTCTTTGGACTGTAGGAGAAAACTGGAGCATCTGGTGGAAGGCCATCCAGACATAGGGAGAACATGTAAACAGTCATTCGAGGCTGGAATAGAATCCTATATAGCAGAAATTCTTCTTGTTATTCTTTGCTGTTGAAGATATGTACTCATTAAGTCATTATTCATTGTGAGCCTTAATGGTGATTACTACAAGCAGCATCATAATCAATCTAAATCCTTTCCTTGGGTGGCATGACCTCACTGGTAATGATACTAAGCATATATATGGGAATATTAGCTATTTTTCCTTTTTTAAAATCAGTTGCTGCTTAGGCAACCACCTGATGAAGGAGCAGCGCCCCAAAAGCTAATGCTTCCAAATAAACCTGTTGGACTATAACCTAGTGTCGTGCGATTTTTAACTTTGTACACTCCAGTCCAACACCAGCATCTCCAAGCCCTGCTTAGAACAGTTTACACACCAGGACTTAGTTTCTACAGATTTCACTCAAGTTTTCAAAGCATTTGATAAGATGACATGCTTTCAATTCCACTCATCCCATTCAGTAGTTTCTCAATAAATCACCTCCTGTTCGGAAAGTTCTGGTTTGTGTTTACATTGATCATGCAGTTTCTTTGATAGAATGTCTGTCTTGACTATAGATGTAGGAAATGCTGTGCTGTGCAATGGAAGCTTTCTTTTGAATATACAGTAAGTGCAAACTTAGCTCACTGCTATGAACAGTGAGGAACAATCAGCTGTGCTCCAGCTGCTTTCAGGACAACAGATGTGATTTAAAGGAACATGTCACATATCACACTTTTCGTCTTGTTATTTTGTCTGCAGCACTGCCCTCACGGCTATTATGTAGAACATAGAACAGTACAGCACAGGAACAGGCCTTTTGACCCACCATTTATGCCAACCATGCTGCCATTTAAACTAATCACATCTTCCTGTACATGGTCCTTATCCATCTAGTCCATGCCTGTTCATGTTTCATTCTAAATGTCTCTTAACAGTTGCTATCATATTTACTTCTACCACCTCCCCTGGCAGGACGTTTCAGGCACTTAACACCCTCTGTGTAAAAACTTTCCTCATTCATAGAATCGTTGAGTCATATAACATGGAAACTGACCCTTCGGTCCAACCAGTCCATGCTTATCATAATTCCAATCTAAACTAGTCCCACCTGCCTACTCCTGGCTCATATCCCTCCGAACCTTTCATATTCATGTATGTATCCAAATGTCTTTTAAACATTGTGATTGTACCCACATCCACCACCACTTCAAGAAGTTCATTCCACATGTGGACCACCCTCTATGTAAAAAAACTTGCCGATCGCATCTTTTTAAATCTCTCTCCTCTCACCTAATTCCCTAGTCTTGAAATCCCCCATCCAAAAGTAAAGACAACTGCCATTAACCCTATGTATATCCCTCATAATTTTATAAACTTCTAGAAGGTCACCTGTTTTCAACTTTGCCCTCTCACCTTAAACCTATGCCCCCTAGTATTATACATTTTCACTTTGGAAAAAGACTCTGACTATCCGTCTTTATGCTCTTCATAATTTTATATACTATCAGTTCGCCCTTCAGCCTTCAGTGCTCTCTCAAACAATCCAAGTTTATTCAACCTTAGCTACTATACCTTATAATCCAGGCAACATTCTGTTAAGCCTCTTTTGTACCTCCTCTAAAGCCTCCACATCCTTCCTATAGTGTGGTGACCAGAACTGCACATAATACTCCAAATGTGGCCAAAGTAAAGTTTGATACATCTGCACATGGCCTGGCCATTTTTATCTTAATCCACTGTGTTGCAGCTTTAATTTGCTATGGATTTTCATCCCAAGATCCAATATCAATACTCCTAAGGGTCTGCCTTCTTCATCTCTCACTTGTCTGAATTCAATTTGTATCTGTCATTTCATTGCCCAACTTTCCAACAGATCTGTATCATTCTGTATCCTTTCATAACCTTCATCACTATTCACTACTCCATTCATTTTTATGATCTGCAAATGTACTAATCTGACCACCTACATTTTCTTCCAAATCGCCTTATATTTTATGAACAGAGGTCCCAGCACTGATCCTTCTGGAACACCACTGATCATAGACTTCAAGTCAGAAAAATGCTCCTCCACAACTATCCACTGCCTTTTCTGACCAAGTCAATTTTGAATCCAACTTACTAACTCACCCGTGGATCCTGTGTCATAATCTTGTGGAGTCTACTGTGAGAGACCCCGTCAATTGTTTTAATAAAGTTAATATAAGACCAAATCCACTGCCCTACCGATTTTTAAAAAAATGAATTTGTGAGACAAGGCTTCCCCTGTGAGCAGCCATTTTGACTATCCATAATAAGTCCATTTTTTTCCCAAATATGAGTAAATCCTAACTCTATGAACCTTTTCCAATAGTTTTCCTACCACTAATGTGAGACTCTTTGGCCTATACCTTCCTGGATTATCACTGTTGTCCTCCTTAAACAAAGGAACAACATTGGCTATTCACCAATCTTATGGGACCTCATCTGTGGCTAAAAAGGATGCAAAGATCTCTGTCAAGACTCCATCAATCTCATTCCTGGTCTCCTTTAGAATCCTGGGATAAATCCCATCAGGCCCTGGGGAATAATCTATCTTAATGCTTTTTAAGATACCCACTGCCACCTCCTTAATATTGACAAGACCTTTTATCCTACTTGAAGATCAAACTAACCCATGTGCCCTTCATTTCACTATCATTGTTGTGCCTATCCTGATTTATCTGATTCTATTACCACCGCTGGCAGTGCATTCCGTGCACCCACCACTGTGTATAAAGAACCTACGAGGAGAAAGTGAGGTCTGCAGATGCTGGAGATCAGAGATGGAAATGTGTTGCTGGAAAAGCGCAGCAGGTCAGGCTGCATCTAGGGAACAGGAGAATCGACGTTTCGGGCATTCCTGAAGAAGGGCTAATGCCCGAAACGTCGATTCTCCTGTTCCCTAGATGCTGCCTGACCTGCTGCGCTTTTCCAGCAACACATTTCCATCTATAAAGAACCTACCTCTGACATCTCCCCTAAACCTTCCTCTAGTCACCTCAAAATTACGCACCCTCGTGATACCCATTTCTGCCCTGGGAAAAAGTCTCTGGCTATCTACACTATTCATACCTCTCATCATCTTGTACACCTTCATCAAGTCACTCCTCATCCTTCTTCAGTCCAGTGAGAAAAGCCCAAGTTCCCTCAACCTTTCTTCTTAAAACATGCCCTCAGTCTAGGCAGCATCCTGATAAATCTCCTCTATACCCTTTCTAAAGCTTCCACATTCTTCGTATAATGAGACACCCAGAACCAATATTCCAAGTTTGGTCAAACTAGGGCTTTATAGAGCATGACCTCGCGATTCTTAAACTCAGTCCCTCTGCTAACGAAAGCCAACACACCATATGCCGTCTTAACAACCCTATCAACTTGGGTGGCAGCTTTGAGGGATCTATGGACATGAACTCCAAGGTTTCTCTGATCCTCCACATTGCTAAGTGTCCTGCCTTTAACCCTGTAATCTGCATTCAAATTTACCCTTCCAAAATGAATCACTTTACACTTTTTCAGGTTGAATTCCATCTGCCACTTCTCAGCCCAGCTCTGCATGCTGTCAATACCTTGTTGCAACCTGCAATAACCCTTCACACTATCCACAACTACGCCAACCCACATGTCATCGGCAGACTTACTAACCCATCCTTCTACTTCATCATCCAAGTCATTTATAAACATCATAAAAGAGCAGATGTCCCAGAACAGATCCCTGCAGAACACCATTGGTCACTGAGCTGCAGGCTGAATACTTTTTATCTACCACCACTGTGTCTTCTATGGGCCAGTCAATTCTGTATCCAAATAGCCAAATTACCCTGTGTGCTATGTTTTTAAAGTGCCCCTTTGGACACATCTACACTGGGAAACGTCCTTTCCAATTACGTCTTGTCAAGCCCCATTTGGAATCTTATAAACTTAATCAAATCACCTTCAAATTTGCAGACAACCCTAAGCTGGATGGCAGTGTGTACAATGAGGAGGATGCTAAGAGGCTGCAGGATGATTTGGGCAGGCTGGCTGAGTGGGCAAGTACTTGATAAATGCAACATAATGTGGATAAATGTGACATTATCAACATTGGTGACAAAGACCGGATGGCATATTATTATCCAAATGGTAGCAGTTTAAGAAAAGGTGATTTGAGTGAGCCCTGGGGTCATGGTGGAACAGTCCAGGTGCAGCAAGCAGTGAGGAAAGCTAATGGCATGCTGGCCTTCATAGCGAGAGGATTTAACTATAAGACTAAGGACATCTTGCTGCAGTTAGTCTCTCGGCCACAGAAAAAGCTGGAGTTTTCTCTCAGTTTAGCAGAATTCGTTTTGGTGCTCTTTCCTTTAGTGCTCAGTGCGGCACGGTGGCTCAGTGGTTAGCACTGCTGCCTCACAGCACCAGGGTCCCAGGTTCGATTCCAGCCTCGGGTGACTCTGTGTGGAGTTTGCACATTCACCCCGTGTCTGCGTGGGTTTCCTCTGGGTGCTCCGGTTTCCTCCCACAATCCAAAGATGTGCAGGTCAGGTGAGTTGGCCATGCTAAATTGCTCACTAGTGTTAGTGTTATGAGGGAAATTGTTCTGAGTGGGTTACTTTTCGGATAGTCAGTGTGGACTGGTTGGGCCAAAGGGCCTGTTTCCACACTGTAGGGAATCTAATCTGTAGGGAATCTAATCTAATCCTCTTGGACTGGAGGAACATCGCAGAGAGGCAATCTATTTGCTGAATTTGCTTTTGCCTAGGATGTGTTTATGAAATGTTGCTATAATGGAACAGTTGCTGTTTAAATAACCTATTATTTTATTAACATTTCCAGTTCAGTTAAAGTTACACAATTTTTCTTCCTTTTGTTTGTGTTTTTAACTGTAGGATATAAGTAAAGTGTGTTTTCCTTAAAGTCTGTGTGACCAATCATATCTGGAATAGAGCGCTGTACACTTTAAATAAGATAAAAGTTAGCCTTGACCAGTCCTTGATATTTTGGAAGGTGTTCCATAATGAGATGTACTGTGCTAAGAATCCTAGAGGCATCTGACCAAGGTGGCACACAACAGGTTATTGTACAAAGTAGGAGCTCACAATGAAGGCAGTAACATACCAGCATGGATACAAGATTGGCAGAAAACAGGCTGTGCATAAATAGGTCTTTTCTGATTGGTTGAACTTAATGTGGAGTACCACAGGAGTCTTTTTGCAATTTTTGATCCAATGAGCGAAATGAACATGTTAGTTGAATTTGCAGATGACAGAAAGATATGTAGAAAATATGGTGTGAAGAGGACATAAAGAGATTCTGAACATACAGAGGTTGAATGAGTGGGCAAAAATCTAGCAGATGGAATGTCATGTGCGAAAATGAGAAGATGTTCGCTTAGAACATAGAACATTACAGCGCAGTACAGGCCTTTTGGCCCTCGATGTTGCGTTGACCTGTGGAACCAATCAGTAGCTCATCTAATTCCATTCTTGTCCACATGCCTATACAATGATCATTTAAATGTCCTTAAAGTTAGTGAGTCTACTACTATTGCGGGCAATGTGTTCTATGCCCCTTTTACTCTGAGTAAAGAGACTACCTCTGACATCTGTTCTATATCTATCACCCCTCAATTGAAAGCTATGTTCCCTCGTGCTAGCCATTGGCATCTGAGGAAAAAGGCTCTCACTGTCCAACTTATCTAACCCTTTGATTATCTTATATGTCTCAATTAAGTCACACCTCAACTTTTTTCTCTCTAATGAAAACAGCCTCAAATCCCTCAGCCTTTCCTCATAAGACCTTCCCTCCATACCAGGCAACACAACATCCTATTAAATCTCCTCTGAACCCTTTCCAGTGCTTCCACATCCTTCCTATAATGTGGTGCAATACTCCCAAGAGTGGCCGCTCCAGAGTTTTGTACAGCTCTCCACAACCAAGTATCTTACCGTTAGCCCAGTACTCTTTATTCCTGTTATTCCTTCCAAAATGAATCACCTCTCACGTTTCTGCATTAAACTCCATTTGCCATCTCTCAGCCCAGCTCTGCAGCTTATCTATGTCCTTTTGTAACCTATAACATCCTTCATCACTATACACAACTCTACCGACCTTAGTGTTATACGCAAATTTACTAACCCATCCTTCTATGCACTCATCCAGGTTATTTATAAAAATGACAAACAGCAGTGGCCCCAAAATATCCTTGCAGTATTCCACTAGTAACTGAACTCCAGGATGGACATTTCCCATTAACCACCATAGAACAATATAGCACAGAACAGGCCCTTTGGCCCACCACCTTCTGTCTTCTTTCAGCTAGCCAATTTCTGATTCAAAATGCTAAATCACCCTCAATCCCATGCCTCTGTATTTTGTGCAATAGCCTACCGTGGCGAATCTTATCAAATGCTTTACTGAAATCCATATACACCCTCATCTGCCTGTTTGGTCACCTTCTCGATGAACTTGATAAGGTTTGTGAAACATGACCTACTCTTCACAAGACCATGTTGACTATGCCTAATCAAATTGTTCCTTTCTGGATGAATATAAATCCTATCTCTTATCCTTTCCAACACTTTACCCTCAACCGAAGTAAGGCTCACTGGTCTATCAGGATTGTCTCTACTCCCCCTCTTGAACAAGGGAACAACAGTTGCTATCCTCCAGTCTCTGGCACTATTCCTGTAGAGAATGACGACATAAAGATCAAAGCCAAAGTCTCGGCAATCTCCTCCCAGGCTTCCCAGAGAATCCTAGGATAAATCCCATCCAGCCTAGGGGACCTATCTACTTTTTAGGCTTGCCAGAATTTCTAAAACCTCCTCCTTGTGAACCTCAATCCCATCTAGTCTAATAGCCTGTATCTCGGTATTCTCCTTGACAACATTGTCTTTTTCCAGTGTGAGTACTGATGAAAAGTATTCCTTTAATGCTTCCCCTATCGCCTTTGACTGCACGCACAACTTCCCAGTACTATCTTTGATTGGCCCTAATCTTACTCTAGTCATTCTTTTATTCCTGATATACCTATAAACCTTAGGGCTTTCCTTGATCCTGTACGCCAACAACTTCTCATGTCTCTTCCTGGCTCTTCTTAGCTCTCTCTTTAGGTCTTTCCTGGCTAACTTGTAACTCTTAAGCGCCCTAATTGAGCCATCACATCTCATCCTAACATAAGCCGCTTCTTCCTCTTGACAAGAGATTCAACTTCATTTGTAAACCACGGCTTCCGCACTCGACCACTTCCTTCCTGCCTGACAGGTCCATACTGATCAAGGATCCATAGTAGCTGTTCCTTGAATAAGCTCAATTGTGCCCAACCCCTGCAGTTTTCTTCCCCATCCTATTCAACCTAAATCTTGCCTAATCGCAACATAATTTCCTTTTCCCCCATCTATAACTCTTGCCCTGCGGTATATACCTACTCCTTCATCAGATAGTTGTGGAGCAGGACCGTAAGACACAAATTTTATAGGAAGAGATTTCAGTGTCATGTAACTGAAATGAAACATTGAACACATTGAGATTGTTAAGTCTTTCATCTTTGAGAATGGGTTGCAGGTTTCAGTTCATTAATATGTAAATGCCAGAACTTGTTTTAAGTCACATTCTTGAGATAACCTAAGGTTTTATAAATGAAAAGGTGACATCTCAGCTCAGGCATTAAAGGTGTGAGATTAGAGTCTGCCTGCATCCCAATCTTGAGTCAGACTGGTTCGATTTCCAAAGTGGAACTTAGAAAATATTACATGAACAGGCTGCCTGCAGATTGTGCATTTTTTGAGTAAAATAGAATGTATCTGCAAATATAATTCTGCAAACATAAATTCACCGCATAGACTTACATGTGCGTGCATGAGAGAAAGAGAGAGATTGAGTGTGGATACACGTGAGAGAGTGTGTTTGTGCAAGCTTGGTAAAGTGTGTGCGTGTGTGATAGGGTATAAGCCTGTGGGAGGGTATGTGCGTGGGTGAGAGTGTGGGGGGGTGAATGTGTGTCTGAGAGAGAATGTACAGATGACAGAGGGTCTGTGCCAGTACAGTGTGTGTGTGTGTGTGTGTGTGTGTGTGTGTGTGTGTGTGTGTGTGTGTGTGTGTGTGTACACGTGTACACGAGAGCATGTATAGTGTGATGGGGTGACCTGTAGTGTGACATGAACCCAAGGTTGAGACTATCCTCATGGGTACCGAACTTGGCTGTCAACCTCTGCTCGGCCATCTTGCGTTGTTGCCTGTCCCGAAGTCTGCCTTGGAGGATGGTCCATCCTTCAAGGTGGACTTTGGGATAGGCAACACCACAAAGTGGCCGAGTAGAGGCTGATAGCCAAGTTCGGTACCCATGAGGATAGTCTCAACCAGGACCTTGGGTTCATGTCACACTACAGGTCACCCCACTACAATATACACACACTTACTGTCTCTCTCGCTGTCTCTCACATACACACTCACACACACACTATTCTCTCTCCCTCTCCCTCTCCCTCTCCCTCTCCCTCTCCCTCTCCCTCTCCCTCTCCCTCTCCCTCTCCCTCTCCCTCTCCCTCTCCCTCTCTCTCTCTCTCTCTCTCTCTCTCTCTCTCTTTCTCACATGCACATACAAGTCTGTGGGGTGAATTTGTGTTTGCAGAATTATATTTGCAGATTCATTCTATTTTGCTCAAAACATTCACAGTCTGCAGGCAGTCAATCCATGTAATATTTTGTAAACTCTACTTTGGAAATAAACCAGTCTGACTCAAGATTGGGATACAGGCAAACTTTAACCCACACCTTTAATGAGGTGAGATGTCACCATTTTTTTATAAAACCATAAATTATTTTGAGAATGTGATTTGAAAGAAGTTCTAGGAATTACATATTTATGAACTGGAAACTGCAACCTAAAAGATGAAATTTTAAAAGATGAAATACTCATCATCAATCTAGGCTTATTCAATATATCATTTCAGTTGCATGACACTGTGATCTTTTGTTATAAACTCTGTGTCTCATGGTCCTGCTCCAGAACCACCTGATGAAGGAGCGGCACTTCGAAAGCTAGTACTTCCAAATAAACCTGTTGGACCATAACCTGGTGTTGTGTGATTTTTAGCTTTGTCCACCCCAGTCCAACACCGGCTCCTCCACATCATCATTCCTTTATAGACAGGTCCAAAGTATTTGTTCAACTGGCCTGTCATCTTTTTGTTGTCCACTGAATTCACCTGATTCTAACTCTAAGAGATCTACATTTGTCTTCAGTCAATGTTTCTTCACATATCTATAGAAGCTTTTGCAATCAATTTTTATGCTTTCTGCAAACTTTCTGTTGTATTCTATTTTTTGTTTCCAAATTAAACCCTTTGCCCTCCAGTGCTGAATTTTAAATTTCTCCTAGTCTTTAGGTTTACTGCTAATTCTGGCCAATTTATATGCCTCCTTTTTGCCTTTAACAAATTTGCCTTGTTAGTCATGGTTGAGCCACATTCCCTGTTTAATCTTATGCCAGACAACGATGTACAATTGTTGAAATTCATCCATGTGTTCTTTAAATGTCTACAATTGTTTATCGACAGTCAACCACTTGGCAAACGTATCCTAGCCAACACGTGTCTCACACTTAGCTTTCTTTAAGTTCAGGACCCTATTCTGAGATTTGACTGTCACTCTCAGTCTTAATTAAGAATTTTACCATTTTCTGGTCACTCTTACCCAGTGATGTTGTACCACAAGGTTGCGAATTAATCCTCTCTCATTACACAATATCCAGTCTAAGATGGCTCACTCTCTGGTTGGTTCCTTGACATATTGGTTGAGTAACCAACTCTCGTACATTCCAGGAAACCCTTCTCCATTGCAGTGCTGCCAAATTTAGTTAGTCCAATCAATATGTAGATTGAAATCACCCATAATACCTGTTGTACCCTTACTGCATACATCTCTAATTTCCTGTTTGATTCCATCCTCAACGTACAACTTCTGTTTAGTGATCCGAACACAACTCCCACTAATGTCTTTTTCCCTTTGGTGTTCTGCAGCTCGACCCATACAGATTCCATATTGTCCAGGCTAATGTCCTCCCCTACTATTGTGTTAATCTCCTCCTTAATCAGCAACAGTACCCTACCTCCCTTTCTGCCTATCTTCCCTGAAAATTGAATGATCCTGGATGTTGAGTTCCCATTCTTGGTCACCTTGGAGCCAGGACTCTGTGATTTCCACTTTTTGTTTTAGGGAGGGGTTCTATGCAATCAATTAAAACTCTTGTAAAAGATTCCACAAATGCTGCAGTTGGTATTAATGGTGCTAGTTTTATCACTGTCTGAGGTCTTCCTGACAGATGATATATCTGGCAAAATTCAACCGCATCTCTATGCAGTCCAGGCCTATAAAGATACTTTTGTATTTTGGCGTGAGTTTTCCTTACTCCCAAATGACTTGCTACTGGCACTTTATGCTACCTGCAATTCCTTTTTATAATCCATCGGTAATATAACTTGATGAATTTCTGCTCATTTTTCATCTGCCTGAATATGCAATGGTCTCCATTTCCTCATCAAGACTTCATTTTTAAGGTAGTAATATTTTGAGATGCACTCACGTTTTCCTTTTGTGTATGTTTTTTGATACAACTTTTGTTTTTCATCTTTTTGTTGTAATTCAGCTAACTCTCGGAACTAAAAATATCTGCTTTGTCCTCTACCCGTTTTTGATTCTTCCTCAATCGTTCGATCAAACATAATTTCTGATAATTGAACTCAACGATTTCTCCTCCCTTTTCAACCCGTGACCTTATTACCACACTGCCAGGCAAAATCCCAGGATATACTTCCTCTAACGTCTAAGTTGCCTGATTTTACATTGGCTTTTCAACCACAGTAGGCATCACTCTCACCTGTGATACAGCCAAATCATTCCTGAGGATAAACAGAATCTCTAAAAGATAATTTCTCTACTACTCCTACCACCACTTTTCACCGGATGTTACAACCTCGCCTTATACAATAGAACACTATTCTTTTCACCCTGTTTTCCACATACTACCACCCTTTGAGGCCGTGCTCCTTCCAAAGTACATATGTCTTCATCTCTCACCACCAAAAATTGATTTGCACGTATCTCTTAATATTTTAATTTCTTAACCTACTCATCCTGGTACACATGAGTAAACCTTACCTATGCTGGTAAGTTCTTTAAAGATATCTGGTACATTCTTATTAATCAACCCTGCAGCTCTTGAGCTTCCACTGGCATCTCCTTTACCAATGTAATAAATGCTGCTGGCTTCTCTTTTTACTGTATCTATTTTCCCAGTGCTTTTCTTAAATCACCAACACTGACTTTCATGTGTCCTACTTTACAGTGAGATCAGCTAAGGATTTTAGACTCATACAGATATATAGCACAGAAACAGACCCTTCAGTTCAACTCATCCAAGCCAACCTGATATCCAAAATTAATCCAGCCCCATTTTCTAGCACTTGGCCCATAACCCTCTAAACACTTCCTATTCATATACCCGTCCAGATGCCTGTTAAATGTTGTAATTGTTACAGCCTCCACCACTTGGGCGGCACGGTGGCACAGTGGTTAGCACTGCTGCCTCACAGCGCCAGAGATCCGGGTTCAATTCCCGCCTCAGGCGACTGACTGTGTGGAGTTTGCACATTCTCCCTGTGTCTGCGTGGGTTTCCTCCGGGTGCTCCGGTTTCCTGCCACAGTCCAAAGATGTGCAGGTCAGGTGAATTGGCCATGCTAAATTGCCCGTAGTGTTAGGTAAGGGGTATGGGTGGGTTGCGCTTCGGCGGGGCGGTGTGGACTTGTTGGGCCGAAGGGCCTGTTTCCACACTGTAATGTAATGTAATCTAATCTAATCACTTCCTCTGGAAGCTCATTCCATACATGCACCACCCTTTGCGTGAAAGAGTTGCCTGTTAGGTCTCTTTTAAATCTTTCTCCCTCACCCTAAACCTAAGCCCTCTAGTTCTGGACTCCCCCAATCCAGGGAAAAGACCTTGTGTATTTACTCTATCCGTGCCCCTCATGATTTTATGGACCTCTATAAGGTCACTCCTCAGCCTCTGACGCTTCAGCCTATTCAGCCTCTCCCTACAGTTCAAACCCTCCAACCCTGGCAACATCCTTGTCAGTCTTTTCCGAACCCTTCCAAGTTTCAAGGGAGACTAGAATTGCATATAATATTCCAAAAGTGGCCTATCCAATGTCCTATATAGTTGTCCATCACCTCCTAACTCCTGTACTCAATGCTTTGTCCATAAAGGAAAGCATACTAAACACCTTCTTCACTCTCCTCTATCTTTGCCTCCACCTTTTTAAATCAATTTTCCTTTTTTAGTGCCAACTTCTGATGTTCAAAAACTGTTGTTTTCTCCCTTTATTCTGCTGAGGCCATCCATTTTCATTTTGTCCTTCAATGGCTATTTCCTTTTTTTTCCTCTGCTTTTAATCTTAATTTAAACTTTCTTTCTTGTCGTTGCTTCAAATTCAAGCTGGTTCATTTGCAATTGAATTTTTGAATAGTTCCCAATTATTCTGAATGCATTCCTGGCGATTGAAAATGTTGAGCTATTGCCATAATTATCTCCCCTTTCTTCACAAACACAGGCAACTCCAACTTCAGCTTGTTTCCATTCTCCAAAAGCTCTGCCCTGCTCCCTTTCTGTAAAATGCCCAAAGTGACTGCTTCCATCCCCAAGAAACTTGGCAACTGAAAGAGCCATTATTACACAAGGCATACTCAAACCAATCAAATGCAACATCTGAAATAATAAAACCAACACTCACCACTCACGGTCTTTGAGTCCAATAATCCTAAACCCAACCTGGAATTAGAGATTTAGATCCTGACAAGAGCTCCCTCTTTGTTTTGGAACAGACCAAACCTTCGGATGTATCAAGAAGACAGCCTAGATTCTACCTTTTATCTTATTTAAAGGCAAGTGTAATTTGATTGTTCACACACTCGAGGAAACAGGTGCTGACATCTTAAAAAGTGTCCACATTACAGAGGAGGAGAAGGTGGAAATCTTAAAATGCGTAAAGGTGGATAAATTCCGAGGGCCTGATCAGATGTACCTTGGGAACTCTGTGGGTAGCTAGGGAAGTGATTGTCGGGTCCCTTGCTGAGATATTTGTATCATCGAAAATCATAGGTGAGGTCCCGGAAGACAGGAGGTTGGCTAGTGTGGTGCCACTATTTAAGAAAGGTGATGAGGAAAAGTCAGGGAACTATAGACCAGCGAGCCTGACATCAGTTTTGGGCAGGTTAGATTAGATTAGATTCCCTACAATGTGGAAACAGGCCTTTCGACTCAACAAGTCCACACCGACCCTCCGAAAAGTAACCCACCCAGACCCATTTCCCTCTGACTAATGCACCCTACACTATGGGCAATTTAGCATGGCCAATTTGCCTGACCCTGCATATCTTTGGACTGTGGGAGGAAACCGGAGCACCCAGAGGAAACCCATACAGACATGGGGAGAATGTGCAAACTCCTCACAGACAGTTGCCCGAGGTGGATATGAAGCTGGATCCCTGGTGCTGTGAAGCAGCAGTGCTAACCACTGAGCCACCATGTAGCCCGAGTTGTTGGAGGGAATCCATAGTGACAGGATTTACATGTATTTGGAAAGGCAGAGACTGATTAGGGATAGTCAACATGGCTCTGTGCATGGGAAATTGTCTCACTAACTTGATTGAATTATTGGAAGAAGTAACAAAGATGATTGATGAGGACAGAGCAGCGGACATGATGTATATGGACTTCAACAAAGCGTTCGGCAAGGTTCCTCACGGTAATGTTATGGCACAGGATAAACCCCTCTGCTAATTTAAACCCATCACACAGAGATGCTCGCCTTGCACCGTAATCTGTTCAATTTCGAGAGGTAAACAACTATCCCAGAAGTCACTATTTAAAGTAAAAATTTACGATTTTATTCTTTAAGTCCAAAAGAGAAAATTAAAACCAACAAGTATTTACAACTCCTTTCTCTTAGGTCTAACTTTTACCTCCCCAATACTGGTCCGATAAAAACCCCGATTAAGATTTACAAAAAAAAATTCAAATTTCAAAACCAGCCAGCTGTCAAATCTTCTCTTTGTATCTTCCTCTGTAGATTTTCCTCTGTCATCTTTTCAGTATTCTCCTCAGGTCTTTCATATGAACAGATATCTTTCAGTGAGCTATTTGGCTAGCAATCTATACTTGTTGGTTTTCTTGGCAGTTTTCCCACCAACTGTTCAAAATGTCAAAGTTTATACCCCGAAACATCAGATAATTTCATTAGTTTGATGTTGTCAAAATACTAAATTCAAATTTGATTGGAGTTTGGTATCTGGGGCATAATTTAAACTGGCAGAATTTGAACTTGTTTTATATCATGGCAACTCGGTTGCAATATTGGTTTCACAGTCAAATGTTACATTTTAAATTCTTTCAGCACAGTCTGTGCCTCTCTAAGACCATGCCAGCTTCCAGTAAAGGTACAGTACACATGTACACCTGCATAGCAGTAGACTGGTTAGCAACATTAGATCTCATGGAATACAGGGAGAATTAGCCATTTGGATACAGAACTGGCTTGAATGTAGAAGACAGAGTGATGTGGAGGGTTGCTTTACAGACTGGAGGCCTGTGACCAGTGGTGTGCCACAAGGATTGGTGCTGGGTCCACTGCTTTTTGTCATTTAGGTCCACCGCTTTTTGTCATTTATATAGATTATTTTGATGTGAACACAGGAGGTATAGTTAGTAAGTTTGCAGATGACACTAAAATTGGAAGTGTAGTGGACAGCAAAGAAGGTTACCTCAGAGTAACCTTGATCAGATGGACCAGTGGGTCAAGGAGTGGTAGATGGAGTTTAATTTAGATAAATGTGAGGTACTGAAGTTTGGAAAGGCAAATCAGGGCAGGACTTATACACTTTATGGTAAGGTCCTGTGGAGTGTTGCTGAACAAAGAGACCTTGGAGTGCAGGTTCATAGCTCCTTGAAAGTGGAGTCGCAGGTAGATAGGATAGTGAAGAAGGCGTTTGGTACGCTTTCTTTTATTGGTCAGAGCACTGAATATAGGAGTCGGAAAGTCATGTTGTGGCTGTACAGGGCATTGTAATGTTCTATGTTCAGTGCTGTATTGGTGAGGTCACTTTTGGGAAATTGTGTGCAGTTCTGTTCTCCTTCCTATCGGAAATATGTAGTGAAACTTGGAATAGTTCAGAAAAGATTAACAAGGATATTGCCAAGGTTGGAGGGTTTGAGCTATAGGGAGAGGCTGAATAGGCTGGGGCTGTTTTCTCTGGAGCATCTGAGGCTGAGGGATGACCTTTTGGAGGTTTATAAAAATGAGGGGCATGGATAATGTAAATAGACAAGATATTTTTCCTGGGGTGGGGGAGTCCAGAACTAGAGGGCATAGGTTTAGGTTGAAAGGGGAAAAATTTGAAAGGGATGGGAGGGGCAACCTTTTCAAGCTAAGGGTGATGCTTGTATGGATTGAGCTGTCAGAGGAAGTGGTGGAGGCTGGTACAAATACAACATTTAAAAGCTATTTGGATGTGTATATGAATAGGAAGTGTTTACAGGGATATGGGCCAAGTGCTAGCAAATGGAATTAGATTAGGTTAGGATATCTGATCAGCAGCGACGCATTGCACTGAAGGGTCTGTGTCTGTGCTGTGCCTGTCTATGACACTGTTGGAATATTGCGTGCAGTTTTGGTCTCCTTCCTATCGGAAAGATGTTGTGAAACTTGAAAGGAGTCAGAAATAATTTACAAGGATGTTGCTAGGGTTGGAGGATTTGAGCTATAGGGAGAGGCTGAACAAGCTGGGGCTGTTTTCCCGGAGCTTCGGAGGCTGATGGGTGACCATATACAGGTTTACAAAATTATGAGGGGCATGGATAAGATAAATAGACAAAGTCTTTTCCTTGGGGTTGGGGAGTCTAGAACTAGAGGGCATAGGTTTAGGGTGAGAGGGGAAAGATATAAAAGACACCTAAGGGGCTACTTTTTCACGCAGAGGTTGGTACGTGTATGGAATGAGCTGTCAGAGGATGTGGTGGAGGTTGGTATTATTGCAACATTTAAGAGGCATTTGGATGGGTATATGAATAGGAAGGGTTTGGAGGGATATGGGCCGGGTGCTGGCAGGTGGGACTAGATTGGGTTGGGATAACTGGTCGGCATGGACAGGTTGCACCGAAGGGTCTGTTTCCATGCTGTACATCTCTGACTCTATACTGGGCTATAAGCAAAATATAATCTGTTATTCTCCCCAAGTTAAAACACAAAAGAAAGTAGAATTGATATAACTTGAACTTTACTGTAAAACTTAACAGAATATCAGATTATTTAACTGTTAAAGAGCAACTGTTCCAATATGGTAACATGCTGTAAGCTGACCCTTGGCAAAGACAAATTTAATAAAATAAATTGCATCACTTGTGTTTCTCCAGTCCAGGAAGAAAGAACACCAAGGGATAATTCTGGTAGAGAGAGAGGGCTCCAGCTTGTTTCTGGGACTGAAGAGAGATGTAGAGCTGTTTCCCCAACCAACTTCAAAGTGTCAACAATTACTGACTGTCAAACTAAAGCCCTGGTTGTGTGGGAGCCTGACTCCACTCATTCGTGCTGCATCCATTGTTCCAACTTAAAAAACAAGCCCTCACAAGTTGTTTACTTTATTGGCTAAGAAGAGACAGCTCAATATCCGTAGCTCAAAACCTCTCTTCTAAGCAAACGATCAGGACAAAGTATACCTGTTAAAGCCATAGAATTTTCAGAATCTATATGCTCCCCTTTATTCACAGTACATGTTACTCCTTCAAAGAACACTAATAAGTTGGTGAAATATAGCTTTCCTGCCATAAAACCATGCTGACTTTGCCTAATTACATTTTTAAAGTACTTAATTACAGCCTCCTTAATAAGTGATTCTAACACCTTAACAGAGTCAGACTCAGTGTTTCTGCTTATTTCCTTTCTTGAATACTTGTTACTTTGCAATCTGATGAATCTTTCTCAAATCTAGCTGCTTCTGGAACATTAATACCAACATATCTATTAGCTCATTAGTCACCTTGTTTTAGACCCTAGGATTAAGTCTACCATTTCCTTGTTATCTGCTATTAACTCCCCACTTTCATTGTCTAGAGGACTGATAGTCACTTTATTGACCCATTTCCTTTTTAAATATCAGTAGAACCTCATTCTATCCAACTTTGTTTCTAGTTAGCTTCCTCTTAAATTCTAATTTCTTTATCCTGACTAATCATTTGTCATTTTCTATCATTATTTCAAGTTTTTTTTCTAATTAACCTGTTCAGAGATGTTCTTACAAACCTTTGGAGCAGGTGGGACTTGACCCTGGGCCTCCTGGCTCAGGGCTAGGCATACTACCACTGTACCACAAGAGCTCTTTCTGCTATTAGTTATTTGCTGTTCAATAATTCGAACTATCACTCACCTTTGCGCAAATACATTTACCTCAAGTTTGAAGCTTCCTTTAACATTAATTAGCAATGGATAGTGAATTCTTTCCTCAGAATTTATTTTCAGGTTATTTAACACAATGCAGATAACATGTTCTCTTGTTGGTTCCGAATGTGCTGCTTTCAGAAACAATCTTGAAAGCATGTTGTGAATTCCTCTTCCAAGCTACCATTTCTAATTTGGTTTTTACAGCTTATATGTAAATTAAAATCACTCTTTGAGTAAAGGTACCCTAGGTAGCAGTGACCACAATGATTGAATTTTATGTCCAGTTTGCAGGAAAAGAAGTAGTAATTTAAACAATGGTATTTTAAACTTTTTGCGTGAATGCTGAACTAGCTGAAGTGAACTGGGATACTAGGTCAAGAGATACAGGAGCAGGCCCTTTAGCCCATTGAGACTGCACAGGCATATGATGACTCCTCTTGCCTCTACATAGTCCGTAGCCCTCTAATCCCTACTCAGAATAAGTACTTTCCTACAGGTGCACAATCCTTTATCCGAAGTGCTCGGGTCCAGCTGGTTTTCGAAATTCAGAATTTTTATGACAGTTTGATGGTTAAATTTTTAAAAATCTTACTGGAGGAGTAGACTCAGAGTAAAACAGGCTTTGAGACAGAATTGAGGCCTGCCAGTGCTGGACCATGTCGCATCTGGTGACATGCATCGAGTGGGTGTCGACTTGGGTTAACTGTTTGCATGCCAAACAACTTTGTTAATGCAAAAAATACTTCACCAAAAAACCTTCGGACTTTGGAGCTTTTTGGATTTCGGGATTTCAAATAAAGGCTCAGTGATCTGTACTATAAAGAAAAGTTGAAGTGCAGAAGGAGGTCTTTCAGCCCATGAAGTACATGCTGGCTTACTTTTGAGCAGAGTCATAGAAATATACAGCACGGAAACAGACCCTTCGGTGCAACTCATCCATGCTGACCAGATATCCTATACAATGCTAGTCCCATTTGCCAGCATTTGGCCTATATCCCTCTCAATCCTTCCTATTCATATACCCATCTGGATGTCTTTTAAATGTTGTAGTCATATCAGCTTCCAAAACTTCCTATGGCAGCTCGTTCCACACACGTAGCATCCTCTACATGAAAATGTTGCCCCTTAGGTGTCTCTTATATCTTTCCCCCCCTCATCTTAATCCTCCAGTTTTGGACTCTCCTATCCCAGGGAGAAGACCTTGCCTATTTAACCTATTGATGCCATGCTCCAGGGAAAAATAGTCCCAGTCTATTCAACGTCTTTATATAAAGCTCAAACCCTCCAACTCTGGCAAAATCCTTGTAAATCTTTTCTGAATCCTTTCAAGTTTCACAACTTCCATAGGAGGGATACCAGAATTGCCTGCAATACTCCAAAAGTAGTTTAGTCATTTCTAATCCCTTCATCGGTCTGGCAAGTTCATTTCCCTTAAGTTGCCATTCTTTTGACATAATTGATTCAAGTCTCTGCTTCTACCACCTTCCAGGGCAGGGAGTTCCAAGTCATATCACTTGTTGTGTTTAAAATTTCTTTCTTATGTTTTCTATGCATCTATTGCCCAAAATCTTAAATCTGTGACCTCCCAACCCCCCCCCCCCAAACTTATAATATTAGCTAATGATGAACCGCTTTTCTTCACCTGCCATATCGGTACCAATCAAAATCTTATGCACTTCTGTCAAGTATTGTTTGATCCAAAGAGAATAATCCCAGCTTCTCCAACCAGTGTCCGCTGTAAGCTGTGCGACTGTACATGTGCAGATGCTGTGATGTCTATATGTGGTGATTGGCATCAGCATGCCTCTCACAGCAGTGACTTCTGGTTCCAAGGTTTTAGAGGCTCATGCAGCTAGTAAGTATGTTTGAAGGAAAATTACTTAGAACTAAAATATATCATCCTTGAAACCACTCTGGTAAATCTCTTTTTCACCCATTCAAGCATCTTCTCTTTTCTAAAGTATGTTATCCAGAATTGGATAATCTGGTTTCCAGCATCTGCAGTCATTATTTTTACCTTGTTGATTTTAACCCTACTGCGAATCCTCTTGCAAGGATGCCTGCCTTGAAGAAGTTTTCCTCCTCTCTCTACAAGAATTTCAGGGAGTCCCTCTCCCACTGCAACTCCCAGGTCATTTCCTCTGCCCTGAAGCTCTTCAACCATGTCTTGAAACAAACTCGCTACCACAGCCACATTTGCTTCCTCAGTGCCTGCCTCCGTAACCAACTCATCCCACATGGACTCCAGACCACCTTTAAACCAGCAGAGTTCGGACCCGAACAGGACAAACAGTACAGACGACAGATTCAAAAACACCAGCAACAGTTCTCCTTCAAGATCCTCTGCTCCACGCTTGCAGCAATGCGCCGGCACCTAACCTCTCTACTGTCAGCCCTGCCTCAGCTGAGGGCCGCACTCTCTCAGAATTGCAAAGGACCCACTCTGTATGACATCCTCCGGAGAATTCATACTCTCAACAAACAGTATTTCAATTCCATCTCAAACATCAAAAACTGTAAGTACAACAAACTTTTATCCACCCACCTCCATAACCAGCGCTCCTCAAACATTCCAGAAGATTCCCCTGGCCTCGGAACCTATTCTCCATTAGCCATGCGGCTGATGCAGCTGCCACCCCCATGCTGATTGATGATGTCACATCCGCCCCCATCATGGCCACTCCCACAACCACTTCCACCCCTCAATTCCTCATGCATCACACGTGACATCACTTCTGCCCTTCACATCATCGCTGATGCCACATGCTCAGTGACTTCCGCCACCCCTACTGCCGTGGTCACCACCACTTCTGCCACCACCAGCGCCACTCACCTGCATTCTGCTGACATACCTCACTGTCACTATCCTCCCCCCCCCCCCCCCCCCCCAGAACCCCGAGGGGAACACTACGCCTGCTCATGACTCCACCCCCATTCCCCCCACCATCACACCCACTCCAGTTACAGGTTCCGCCCCCACTCCCAGCTCTACACCCACACCAGATCCGAGCTCCCAGCCCTGCCGAGTTTTCACCATCCTCCCAGACCTCCCCCTCACTGAGGACGAACGATCAGTCCTCAGCAAAGGACTCACCTTCAACCCCCTCCGTCCACGCATCAATGAATTTAATACATGCCGTGACGTTGACGTTCTTCCGTTGCCTCCGCCTCCGAGCTTACTTTCACAATCAGGACTCCCGCCCACCTTCCGAGGACCCCTTCGCCCACCTCCAACACACTGCATCCACCTGGACACCCCGCGCTGGCCTATTACCTGCCCTCGACCTCTTCATTTCCAACTGCTGCCGGGACATTAACCGCCTCAACCTGTCTACCTCCCTCCCCCACTCCAACCTCTCACCCTCACAAAGCGCAGCCCTCCAATCCCTCTGCTCCAATCCCAACCTCACCATCAAGCCAGCGGATAAAGGAGGCGCAGTGGTAGTCTGGCGCACTGACCTCTACACCGCTGAAGCCAAACGTCAACTCGAGGACACCTCTTCCTACTGCCCCCTTGACCATGACCCCACCCCCCATCACCAAATCATCATCTCCCAGACCATACAGAACCTCATCACATCAGGAGATCTCCCATCCACAGCTTCCAACCTCATAGTCCGGGAACCCCGCACTGCCCGGTTCTACCTCCTTCCCAAGATCCACAAGCCTGACCACCCTGGCCGACCCATTGTCTGAGCATGCTCCTGCCCCACTGAACTCATCTCTACCTACCTCGACACTGTCCTACCCCCCCTAGTCCAGGAACTCCCCACATACGTTCGAGACACCACCCACGCCCTCCACCTCCTCCAAGACTTCCGTTTCCCCGGCCCCCAACGCCTCATCTTCACCATGGATATCCAATCCCTCTACACCTCTATCCGCCATGACTAGGGTCTCCAAGCCCTCCGTTTTTTCCTCTCCTGACGTTCCCCAACAGTACCCTTCCACCGACACTCTCATTCGTTTGGCCAAACTGGTCTTCACCCTTAACAATTTCTCCTTTAAATCCTCCCACTTCCTCCAGACCAAAGGGGTAGCCATGGGCACACGTATGGGCCCCAGCTATGCCTGTCTCTTTGTTGGCTACGTAGAGCAGTCGATCTTCTGTAATTACACCGGCACCACTCCCCACCTCTTCCTCCCCTACATTGATGACTGCATTGGTGCCACCTCATGCTCCCGCGAGGAGGTTGAGCAATTCTTCAACTTCACCAACACATTCCACCCTGACCTTAAATTTACCTGGACCATCTCTGACACCTCCCTCCCCTTCCTGGACCTCTCCATCTCCATCAGTGACGACCGACTTGACACTGACATCTTCTACAAACCCACCGACTCCCACAGCTACCTGGATTACACCTCTTCCCACCCTACCTCTTGCAAAAATGCCATCCCGTATTCCCAATTCCTCCGCCTCCGCCGTATCTGCTCCCAGGAGGAGCGGTTCCACCATAGAACACACCAGATGGCCTCCTTCTTTAGAGACCGCAATTTCCCTTCCCACGTGGTTAAAGATGCCCTCCAACGCATCTCATCCACATCCCGCACCCAACGCATCTCATCCACATCCCAGGGCATCAATGTGGACTTCAACAGTTTCCTCATTTCCCCTTCCCCCACATTACTCTAGTTCTAAACTTCCAGCTCAGCACTGTCCCCATGACTTATCCGGACTTGTCCTACCTGCCTATCTCCTTTTCCACCTATCCACTCCACCCTCTCCTCCCTGACCTATCACCTTCATCCCCTCCCCCACTCACCCATTGTACTCTATGCTACTCTCTCCCCACCCCCACCCTCCTCTAGCTTATCTCTCCACGCTTCAGGCTCATCACTGCCTTTATTCCTGATGAAGGGCTTTTGCCCGAAACGTTGATTTTGAAGCTCCTTGGATGCTGCCTGAACTGCTGTGCTCTTCCAGCACCACTAATCCAGCATCTGGTTTCCAGCATCTGCAGTCATTGTTTTTAACCTTATAGTACTCTAGCCTAACTAAAGCTTTTTAAAAGTTCAGGATAGCTTCTACTACTTTTTGCTCAATACTTTATTTATGAGGCCCAAGATCACCCATGCTTTACTATCTACTCCCTCAATAGGTGCTTTGAGAATTTGTGCACTCCAGAAAACTACCTAATGAGTCTACATTGCCTCTCCCTACCACTCTGCCAAAATACATCTTCTCCATTTTCTCTCTATTAAATTCAATAAAGTCAAAAGTCACACAACACCAGGATATAGTCCAAAAGGTTTATTTGAAATCGCAAACTTTTGGAGAGCTGTTCCTTCGTCAGGTAAAGTGGAGGGAAGCACAGAAATTATAGATGCAGAGAGTCTTAGCAGACCATAGGATTGCACTCTTATTAGAGAGATGTGACTGGTAATGGCTAAACTTAAGAGTCACCATGCCTCAGCTGAGGGGAGAGGTTGAGGAGGATAAACAGAGGCATCTGGGTGTGCAAGTACATAGATCCCTCAAAGTTGCTACCCAAGTGGATAGGGTTGTTAAGAAAGCATATGGTGTTTTGGCTTTCATTAACAGGTATATCGAGTTAAAGAGTCGCGAGGTTTTGCTGCAGCTCTACAAGTCCCTGGTGAGACCATACTTGGAATATTTTGTCCAGTTCTGGTCACCCTCCTATAGGAAAAATACAGAGGCTTTGGAGAGGGTGCAAAGAAGATTTACCAGAATGCTGCCTGGCCTGGAGGGGTTTGCTTTATGAAGAAAGGTTGAATAAGCTTGGACTTTTCTCTCTGGAGAGAAGGAGGAAGAGTGGAGACCTGATCGATCTTACAAAATAATGAGAGGAATGGATAGAGTCAGTAGCCAGATACTTTTCCCCAGGGCAAGATTGACTGGTACGAGAAGTCATAGTTTGAAGATATTAGGAGGAAGGTATAAAGGAGACGAAAGGGGTAGGTTCTTTACGCAGAGAGTTGTGAATGCACGGAATGCGTTGCCAGCGATGGTGGCGGAAGCAAAGTCATTGGGGACATTTAAGCAACTGCTGGACATGCACATGGATAGCAGTGAGTTGAAGAGTGCTTCGGTTAAGTTAGTATATTTGACATGAGGATTAAATCTCGGCACAACATTGTGGGCCAAAGGGCTGTTCTATGCTGTACTTTTCTATATTCATGGTAACCTCAGCTGGTGTGGGAATTGAATCCATGCTATTGGCAATACTCTGTATTGCAAACCAACCAGTCACCCTTCTGAACTAAATTGTTAAGGATATTAGAAGGACCCATCTGCTTCACTAATATCCTTCAGAAAAGGAAGGCTGCCATCCTCACCTTTTTTTGGCCTACATGTTATACTGGACCCAGCAATATGGTTTCAGTTGCCCTCTGAAATGGCTTAGCAAGCCACTCAGTTGTGTTGATTGCTATGAACAAACGAAACCAGATGGACCATCAGGTAACGACTTAGGTATCAAAAAGACAGCCCTACCAACCCTGCAAAGTCCTCCTTTACTAACATCTAGGAGCTAGTGAAAACATTAGAAGAGCTATCTCACAGATTAGTGAAGCAGCAGCCTGATATAGGCATACTCATGGAATCATAATTTATAATGTCCCAGGCACCACCACCATCACTCCTGAATATGTCCTTCCCACTGGAAGGATAGATCAAACAGAGATGATGGTACAGTGGTATACAATCAGGAAGGATTGTCCTGGGAGTCCTTAACAATGACTGCAGACCTATGAAGTCTCAATGGCAATCCTGCTAATTACCACACACCATGCTGTCTTGGCTAATGATCAGTCCTCCACATTGAACAACACTTGGAGGAAACACTGAGAGTGGCAAGGACAAAAGTGTACTCTGGGTGAGGGATTTGAATGTCGACCACCAAGAGTGGCTCAGTAGCAGCACCATTGATCGGGCTTTTCCTTTCCTAAAAGACGTAGTCATTAGACTGGGTTTTTGGCAGCTGATGAGTAAACCAACAAGAGGGGAAAAATATACTTGACCTCATCCTTACAAATCTGTCTATTGCAGATTCATCTGTCCATGACAGTACCAGTAAGAGTGACCACTGCGCAGTCCTTGTGGAGATGAAGTCCTGCTTGCACATTGAGCCATCATGTTGTGTGGCAGTATCACTGTGCTAAATGAGACAGACTTGAAACAGATCTAGCAATTTGACTGGGAATCCATGATGTGCTGTGAACCACCAACAACAGCAGAAATGTACTCCAGCAAAATCTGCTACCTCATGACGTAGCATATCCCCCACCGAACTACAGCTATCAACCCTGGTTCACTGGAGAGTGCAGAAGAGCATGAAAGGAGCAGCACCAAACATATCTTTAAAAAAAGTGTCAATTTGTGAAGCTGTAAAACTAGACTGCTTGTATGCTAAACAGCACAAACAACAAGTGACAGAGCTAGGTGATCACTATATCAATGGATCAGTTCTAAGCTTTGTAGTGTTGCCACCAACAACTGAAACAACACTCTAGAGTAGAAGGTTCCACAAATATTCCCATCCTCAGTGATGTAAGAGCCTAACACATCAGTGGAAAAGCTATGGCATTCGCAGCAATGTTTAGCCAGAAGTACCAAGTGAATGCATCATCTTTGCCAGCTCCAGTAGTCCCCATGTCACATGCTAGTTTTCAGCCAATTTGATTCACATCCTGTGATATCAAGAAATCGTTGGAGGCACTAGATTGTGCAAAGGCTATGGACGCTGACAACATTCTGGCAATTGTGTTGAAGATTTGTGTCGCAGAATGTACCGTTCCCCTAGCCAAGCCTGTCCAGTACAATTACACCACTAAGATGTACCCCACAATGTGGAAAACTGCCCAGTTTATCTCCAAATCCAACCTAGCCAGTTACTGTCTTGTCAGTCTACTCTTGATCATCAGTAAAGTGATGGACGGTATCATCAACAGTGCTATTATGTAGCACCTGCTAAGCAATGCCCAGTTTGGGTTTGACCTGTGGCATCAAGGAACCTTGCAAAATTGGAATCACTGAGAGTCATGGGACAAAGTCTGCACAGTTTGGAGTCATACCTGGCATGTAGGAAGATGTTTGTGGTTGTTTTACGTCAATCATTGCAGTTCCAGGACATCTCTGCAGGAGTTCCTCAGGTAGTGTCCTGGTCCTAACCAGCTTCAACTATTCCATCAGTAACAAGCCCTCCATCGTATGGTCAGATGTAGGAATATTTGCTGATGCTTGCACAATGTACAACAGCATTCGTGACTCCTCTGATACTGAAGCAATCCATATTCAGTTATAACAAGATTTGGACAATGTCCAGACTTGGGGTGACATGTAGCAAGTAACATTTGTGCTACATAAATGCCAGGCAATGACCCCATCTCCAATAAGAGATCATGTAATCATTGCCCTTTGACATTCACTGGTGTTACCTGTGACGATGCTGTCACTTTATCAAGGTTATTTTGTCCTTTTTTTAAGAGAGGGAGGAAAAGGCAGAGGTACTGAGGGGTCTAGAAACATTCTAGTTTAACAGTGGCAGAGGAGCAGTTCTCCCAGTTTAGGTTTTTTTCTAGTTCGGCTTAGCTGTGGCAATCAGAAGATGCTGGAGTCAAGGAAAGGTTCTAAGCGTCAGCAAATGATTCTTAACTGACTTTTCTCTCAAAAATTTCTTTGGAAGTAATTCCCTCCTGCCTGTAAGAATCTGTGCTTGAATTTACCCTTTGTCAAGGGGTGTGTTTATGGGATATTATGGGATAGGAACAGCTCCTTAGCTAAATTGCTGTTACAGGTTCGATAAGTTTTCCAATACTTAAGTTATCCTAAATTCCGTTTCCTTTTGTTCGCGTTTCAACTGTAATGCTTAAACCAATTTTGTTTTGCTTAAAGCTGAGTGGTTTGACCACCTACATCACACCTGAAATATTCACTTCACATCTGCCTTTAAGGAAAAAAATGGGTCCAGACTACCCTTTTAAAATATTTTGAGAGTATCTGGCTTGGTCTATAACATACCATCACTGAATCCCCTGTTATCAACATCTTGGGGTTACTATTGACCAGAAACTCAACTGGGCTTGCCATATAAATAGTGAGTAAAAGAGCATGCCAGAGACCAGGAATGCTGTGGCAACTAACACTCCTGCCCCATCACCTACAAGGAAGAAATCAAGATTATGTTGGAATGCTCCCCATTTGTCTGGATTTGTACAGTTCTTACAGCGCTGAAGAAGCTTGGTAGTTCAAGGTTAGTTCAAAATACCAAATCACTGTCTTATGATTCATATTTTGAAAAATCCATTGTTCTATCTTATCTTTGTATTTTAGCTTAATTCCGCAAAACAGCAGTACAAGTTCACAGAGTTAAATCGCTATTTTCAGCCATTTTGTTGTGTTATTTTAAATTGAAAAGTCATTTTGTGATTAATAGGAATCTACATATGCTTGTAGCTTCTGACAACAGCCTAAATTCAAATTTTAGACCCTCAGCTTGATGCCTTCCACGTCAAAGCAGCCCACAAGTAGTCACTCTCTCCATCATCGACGCTCAGTAACAGCTTTGTGTACTAGATAGTACTGCAAAATTCACCAAACAATTTGAGACAGCGCCTTCCAAACCCATAAACACTTCTATTTATAAGGACTGGGGAAGCAGATACATGGGAACATCAACACCTGCAAGTTCCTAAAGAGGGTGCAAAAGAGATTTAGCAGGATTTTCCCTGAATTGGTATGTATTAGTCATAAAGAGAAGTCAGACAAACTTGAATTTTGTTTTGCTACAGTATCTGAGGCTGAGGGGTGACTTAATAGAAATATGTAAACTTATGAGAGGCATGGATAAGGTGGAGTGTCAGTCTTTTTTCCTGTGTGGAAATGTGAAGTACTAATTGGCATAAGTTTAAGGTGAGAGGGGCAAAGTTTAAAAGGAGATGTGTGAGCAAAGTTTTTTTTGCACAGTGTGGTAGGTTCCAGGAAGACGCTGCCGGGAGGTTGTAGAAGCAGGGACAATTGCAGTATTTAAAAGGCTCTTAAACAGACACATGAACAGGTAGGAAATGAAGGGATATGCACCATGTTAGGCAAGTGTGACTCGTTTAAGATAACACATGGTCAGTAGAGACATGGTGAGGTGATGGGCCTATTCCTGCACTCTATTGTTGTATGATCTTAATGCATATGCAGATTAAAGTCACCATAATCACAGGCATATCTTTGTTTGTTACTTCTCTAATTTCCAGTTTAATGTCTCTCCCAACATTACCACCACAGTTTGGGGGCCTATATACAACCCTCACTATTGTTTTCTTTCCCTTGGTGTTTCTAAGCTCAACCCATTCAGATTTCACCTCACTGGAGCTAATATCGTCTCTCTCTATTGCATTAATGGTCTATAATTGGTAGTACTACCCCACCTTGTTTTACTTTTTGTTTGTGCTTCCTAACAACTGAATATTGTGTTCTCCTTGGCCCCCTTGCAGCCATGTCTCTGTAAAACACATGTGTGAGTCATAATAAACCCATTATCATTCCTGTCCTGGCAATACTTGCGCACAACACCCCCTCTTGTTACCTTCCAGATGCTATCAGTCACTGAATACGGTTTTTCCCTTATTACTTTTGCTTCTTTTCACAAATAGTTTAAATCTATACCCTCTATGAGATGATGTTTTGTGTGTATAATCAGAGAGTACATAATTTTTGGTGGTTTCTCTCTTTACATGGTCCCATGGTTTGAAAAGGCTAGAAAGATCTGGACAACTGGAGGGAAAGAAAAGAAAGAATCACTGATAAATTTTGCCGAAGACTTCTTTGATGCCTTAATGGTAAGTATGGTTTTTAGGAAGATCTTCAGGTACTGCAAGCTAACTAATTCCAGTCTCTTGTCGCAGCATGTTTTAGAATTAATCAACAGAGATCATCATCATCATTGTGGGTCTCTCACAGATGAGGATGACTGTCTTCCAGTCTCAGGGTGAGTCTGTACGTGGCTTAAAAGTGTGGTATAGCTACTGCAAGCTCTGTTACACTTGGAACAGGTGATGGTCATGGGAAGGGGTGAGTGGGTCTTGTTGTGGCAAGCATGCTCCTTTTACTGTATTCACCTGGCTTCCACTTTTTCCTGATGGGCAAGTCTTGAGGTGCTCGATGCCTTTCTGGATGTTCCTCCTCTTCTTTGGATTGTTTTGGCCTAGTGATTCCCAAGTGTCTGTGGGACTGCCACACTTCACCAGTGATGCCTTGAGAGTATCACTGAAGCACTTCCTCTGTCCAACTGGGTTTCACCTGCCATTTGAAGCTGGAAGTGGGAGAAATCATTGTATGTTGTTCTTTTGAATAAACATTTTCAAAGATTTACAGATATGCTCATGAACTAAATTTCAAACTAGCCGAACTATTTCACAAAAGGAATATTTGGGAGAGACAGTTTGAAGTAATGAGTAATTTGTAACTCATAAGACATGAAGTATAACTAATGAGACATCAGGGTAAAATAATAACAAGGTAAAATCATAGGTATTATATTTGAATGCATGAAGTGTTCTTCATGAAATAGTTATATTTGTGATCCAAGTAGAAACAAATGACTGATCTGTTAATTTTGCTGAGGCACTATTCTATTATGATTAACATTCAGAAAAGATGGGCTGAACTGAAAAGGGAGATTTATAAATCTGATAATTGAAGATGTGGTAAAGCCAGTAGTGAGGAATGAATTCAGTTAATAAAAAGTCAGGATTTTGAATAAATGCAGAGGAATAACAAAAGGCAGAAAATGTTGGTCGGTATAACGTATAACCCCTCCAGTACTAAAATTATTCGAGGCTCGCAGGGGAGAAAAATAGGAACAAGAGAAAGTTCTTGGCTCGCAAGCTAGTGTATCATTTTCATGGCTACCTTTTGATATAACTCTCCATATCTACCTTTATCCCATATCTCTTTTTAGTTAATAAAGATAAATTCAGATTTAACAGGAATAATTTACCAAGCATAATTTCTCATTTATAGCCTCATAACCTAGAAGGAGGCCATTCAATCAATGAAATCCATGCCAGATGCCTAAAGAAAGTCTAGTTCATCCAGTTCTGCTGATCTGCCTTTGTAACAATCCAGTTTAGTTCCAAGTGCCATTCCAGTTTCTCTTTAAATCGTTGACCATCTCTATTTTCATTACCAGAATAGGTAGTGATTAGATTTGTTTCCCTATAGGATGGAACCAAACCCTTCGGCCCAACAAGTCCACACTGACCCTCCAAAGGGTCGCCCACTCAAACCCCTTTTCCCTCTGACTAATGCACCCTATACTATGGGAATTTAGTATGGCCAATTCACCTAACCCGCACATTTTTGGACTGTGGGAGGAAACCAGAGCACCCAGAGGAAACCCACACAGACATGGGGAGAACGTGCAAACTCCACACAGACAGTCGCCTGTGGCTGGAATCGAACCTGGAACCCTGATGCTGTGAGGCAGCAGTGCTAACCATTGAGCCAAATTCCAGCTACTGTTTGAAAAGGAAGTTCCTCTTTATTTTCCCCAATGTATCTCCTGCTAAGTTCTTATACAGTCCTTTCTCCAATTATGTGTCAACACAAATTGGGTGTAACATGATTGATGAGTAGATGAGTGCTGTTTGTCAAATACGGACATTCACATACATGTGTTGGCTATTATGCAATTCCATCCCCAACACTAAGTGTCACAGTGCGTGGAGGAATACAATGTTGACACCAACAGAGTTTCCACTTTTGACATCAAATATTCAGGTGACTTGCATGCTTTGTTGTGAAGTGCTTTTTGAGAGGTACTCTGTAATTTTTCATTTTTTTGCAAATTTTTCCATGTTACCCATAAATTTGGGAGGACAAAGTAACAGGAATGTTTACAAGAAGCAGCTTGGTGATACAATTGCAGGTGGTGAATGTGAAAGAAAGACTATAACACTTGAAGGGAAGCTAGATGCTATAAAGCGTTTTGAACATATGATATTGTTCCTGTGGCAGGAATAAAGGAGTCTAGGCATCACACCATTTCTGACCTTATTGTTGATGTTTTGAGAAACTTTTGCAAGAAAAAAAATTGCATTTCATAAGGAATATCCTCATTTTGGATAATGTGCCAAGCCATTCTCTCATCGTTGCTGAGCTTTCTGAAAACATCAAAGTGCTATTTCTACCTCCAAACACAGCCTTTGTCCTTCAACCCATGGACCAGGATATAATAGCAGCTTTTAAAGCTCATTATTTAAGGCACACATTTAAGAAGATGATTGTAGTTACTTGGGGGGAGGTGGGGGCAGGGTTGGATAACAAGGGCAGTGTTCTTCAATTTTGGAAGAGCTTTAACAACAAGAATGCTATTGACATTATTGTGGAGGTCTGGAATGATGTCAGTATGGACTGTTTGCATGCAGTTTGGCAGAAGCTTCTTCTAGATTTTATTCATGATTTTAAAAGCAAGTTGGATTTGAAGAAGTGGAGAGTGAGGATGTTGAAGAGCTGCTTGAGTCCAATTGTAAAGGCCTCTGTACACTGAACTACAATAACGTGTTGCTGACGTGGAGTGGAAGGTGGAGATGAAGAAGATGAAGTCCAGGATGCAGCACTGCGAGAGCTTTCCACTTCTCTTTTGTCATCTATCCTGAGGGAAGTTGAGAAGCAGTTGAAGCTCTTAGAAGACAATGTTACAATGCAGAATGTAGCAGGATAGCAGTTTGTGCAATAAGGTATTATTTGGTACCATAAGAATAATTTCTTAATGAAAGAAGAAAAATGGTGAACCCCCCAGAAACAGTCAGAAGGCAATGAACCCCAGCCATCAACTTCTGGATTAACTATTTTTCATTCTAACCTTGCAACCACAAGTGCACCTGCAGGTGATGGTGTTGGTGATGACCCTTAGCCCATCTTAATAACTCCGCAACCTCAGAACCACCTTCCTCTTCCCATCAAGTTATCTTCAAATTACTTTCAAGTAACGTGTTAAATTTACTGTATTATTTCATTAGATTGAATTTAACATTTATTTAAACTGTGCTATCCTTTGTGTTAGGCTGAATAGTTTCAATTTTGAGTAATTTTTTTTAGTGGTCTGTCACAACCCTATTTTTTCCATAAGCTCTGTTATTGCATGATTTTTTATAGCACGAGGTTGGGCAAGAATGCAGCTATTGCGTTATTGTAGAAAGGACTATATTTGTGTCCCTTGATGCTTTATTGTCAGCTAATGGGAACAGGTAGAATCTTATAGAATGCTGAAATAGATCATTGATCTTACAATATAGATCATTTAAGATGCGTAGCAGAATCTGACAAGAGATCCAGTGAGGTCCAAAGTCCATCTTGACAACAGTGCAACTTGCTCAATCTTTCATGATTTTTAAAAAATGAATGACAGTTTCCAATTAAGGGAATTAATGCTTGTTAAATGCTTTGTTGACAGCACAGCTTGTCCTATTAATATTTAGTTTTTGATTTTTCCAAACAAGGTAGGGATCAAGAAACAAGAGGAGGTACCTGGCAGATTTAGCTGCTTAGTTACTCCAAATGGCCTCCACATTGCCTACACCTAAACAGCATCTCAGGAACTGATCCGTAGTCATAAACTTGTAATGTTCATGGTCAGGGGTACTGTCCATCTATTTCAGGGAGTGTTCAACAATCAATTCTGTAGAGTTGGCAACAATAGTCAGGGAATTGCATATCAGTTGGTGAGCTGCAGATAAAGTGGTCAGGGGTCTGGTCGATCATGTCTAGTGGTGCTCGAAGTAGGTCACAGCCTGGGCAAATGTGTTACTGGAGTGGTGGGTGATTGCTCTAGAGTTAGCAAGGAGCTTGCAGCCAGAATGTTAGGGGATGTCATGACACCTTTATGCATTTTTAAGACATCCAGCACCATCACCTCTGTAATTTGGACACTTTTCAAGATATTTATTTCTCCAAATTGTCTAGCTTCCATATCCTTCTCCATAGTAAATACTCATTCAAAATATTCATCCATCTCCTGCAGTTCCGCACATAGATGGTCTTGTTGATCTTTAAGGGACCCTATTTTCTCCATAGCTACTCTTTTGCACGTAATGTATTTATGGCATTTCTTTGCTTTCTCTTTAACTCTATTTGTTTAACTATCTCATGTCCCCTTTTTGCCCTTTTGATTTCTCTCCTGAGTATACGCCTATTGCACTTATATTTTTCAAAGGATTCACTCCATTCCAGCTATCTATACCAGCCATATGCCCCCTTTCTCTTTACCAAAGCCTCTATTTCTCTAGTTGCCCAGCATTCCCTATACCTACCAGCTTTACCTTTTCACACAAACAGAAACGTACTGTCTCAGGATTCTCGTTATCTCATTATTGAAGGTCTCCCACTTTCCAACCACCCTATTTACCTGCAAATATCCTGTCCCAATCAGTTTTTGAAAGTTCTTGTCTAATACCGTCAAAATTGGCCTTACTCTCTTTTAAATTTGAACTTTTAGAACAGGTTTCCCTAACTACTTTAAAGCTGATAGATTTATAATCACTGACCCCCAAAGTGCTTCTCCACTGATACTTCAGTCACTTGCCCTGCCTTATTTCCAAAGTGAAGGTAAAGTTTTGCTCCTTCTCTAGTAGGTTTGTCTACATATTGAATAAGAAAGTGTTCTTGCGTACACTTAACAAATGCCTCCCACCCAACCCTAAACACACAATGGCAATCCAAGTCTATGCTTAGAAAGTTAAAATTACCGATCATTACAACCCTATAATTAGAGTTATAGAGTCGTAGAGCTGGGCAACATGGAATCAGACCCTTTGGTCCAACTCATCTATGCTGACCAGATATCCTAAATTAATCTAGTTCCATTTAGCAGCACTTGGCCCATAGCTCTCTGAACCCTTCCTGTTCATATACCCACCCATTTGCCTTTTAAATGTTGTAATTGTACCAGCCTTCACCACTTTCTTTAGCAGCTCATTCCATTCACGCACCATTATCTGTATGAAAAAATAGCCCCTTAGATCCCTTTTAAATTTTACCCCTCTCACCTTAAACCTGTGCCCTCTAGTTTTGGACCGCCCCCCCAACCCCCAATCTCAGGGAAAAGACCTTGTCTATTTACCCTAGGGGCATGCCCCTCATGATTTTATAAACCTCTATAAGGTCACCCCTCAGCCTCCGACACACCAGGCAAAATAGCCTCAGCTTATTCAGCCTCTCCCTATAGCTCAAATTTACTAACTCTGGCAAGATCCTTGTAAATCTTTTCTGAACCCTTTCAAGTTTCACAACATCCTTACTGCAGCAGAGAGACCAGAATTAAACACAGTATTCCAAAGTAGCTTAACCAATGACCTCTACAGGTGCAAAATAAGCTCCCAACTCCCTTACTCAATGTTCTGACCAATAAAGACAAGCATACCAAATGTCCTTGTCACTATCCTATCTACCTGCGTCTCCCCTTTCAAGGAACTATGAACTTGCACTCCAAGTTTGTTCAGCAATACTCCCCAGGATCTTACCATTAAGTGTTAAAGTCCCAACCTGATTCGCCTTTCCAAACTTCCACAATTAAACTCCATCTACCACTCCTTGGCCCATTGGTCCATCTGATCAAGGTCCAGTTGTAGTTTGAGCTATCCTCCTTCGCTGTCCACTGGACCTCCAATTTTTGTGTCACCTGCAAACTTGCTAACCGAACCTATGTTCACATCTAAATCCTTTATATAAATGATGAAAAGCAGTGGACCCAACACAGCATTGACTATCCCTAATTAGCATTTGCCTTTCCAAATTCATGTAAATCCTGTCCCTCAGGATCCCCTCGAACAACTTGCCCATCACTGACATGAGGCTCACCGATCTATATTCCCTGGCTTTTCCTTACCACTGTTCCTAAGTAGTGGCCTCACATTCGCCAACCTCCAGTTTTCCGGCACCTCACCTGTGGCTGTCGATGATCCAAATATCTCAGCAAGAGGCCCAGTAATCACTTCCCTAGCTTCCTACAGAGTCCTAGATCAGGTCCTGGGAATTTGTCCACCTTTATGCATTCTAAGACATCTAGCACCACCACCTCTGTAATATGGACATTTTTCAAGATGTCACTATTTATTTCCTCAAGTACTCTATCTCCCATATCCTTCTCCACAGTAAAAACTGATGCAAAATTCTTGTTTAGTATCCCGTTCATCTCCTGCGGTTCCACACTTAGGCAGCCTTGCTAACCTTTCAGGGGTCTTATTCTTTCTCTAGTTATTCTTTTGTCTGTAATATATTTGGAGAATCCCTTTGTTCTTACAGATATCTGAGACCACCTTACAATTTTGCTTATCACTTTCCCACTGGCTATTGGGGGGCCCGTAGTACAATCTAAGTAAGACGACCAATTCTTTGTTTTCTCAGTTCCACCCAAATGACGTCACTGGACATATTCCCAAGAATATCCTTACTAAGTACAACTGTAATGTCCCTAACCAAAAATTCCACTCCCCTTCCTCTTTGCCCCATTCTCACCTCCCCTCCCCATCTTCCTATAACATCTACACCGTGGAACATAAAGCTGCCAGTCCTGCATTCCCTGAGCCATGTTTCTGTAATAGCTATGATATTCCAGTCCCAGGTTCCCAACTATGCCCTGAGTTTATCAGCTTTACCTGGTCAGGCATCTTGTATTGCTATAAATGCAGTTTAATTAATCAACCTTACCTTGTTCTCTGCCTTGCTCTTACCTGTCTTGACTTGCTCCTCTTTTCAACTCTCCAGCTTTAGACTTATCCCTTTTCTCACTATCTCTCTAGGTCTCTTTCCCTGCTTCATCGTCACTAGTTTAAAGCTTCCTGAGTAGCACTAGCAGACCCCCTTCCTCGGATATTTGTCCTCTTCCAATTCAGGTGCAAACTGTCCTTCTTAGCAGGCCACTCTACCCTAGAAGAGATTCCAATGATCTAAAAATGCAAATCTCTGCCCTCTGCACCAACCACTCAGTCACACAGATCTTACTCCCCTTGAGGACTTACTTTTTAATCTCCTGCCACGTCTCCCTTCAGAACCGCATCCCTTTCTCTTTCTATATCATTGGTATCAACATGTACAACGACATTTTGCTGGTCATGCTTCCCTTGAAAATTTTCTGTAGCCTCTCTGAGACATGATTGACCTTGGCACCAGGGAGGCAACATCATTTTGATATCTCGCTGTCAACCATGACTGTGCAGTCCCCTATTACAGTTGATTGCTTGGAACCTGACATACAGCTCACAAACCCTCCCAGGTCTTATCTCTGTCTATGCAATTTCTTTAATTGTGTCACGGATCTTTACCTTGATTTCTAATCTTGTATCAAGTTATGAAGATGTGGGTGTATGGTAACTTTAAGAAAGTTAAAAGCTAGCAGAATTAGCTGACAGCACCAAGTGTTTTGAACAAGTTCTAATGTAACCTTTTTGGTCCATCAGCTAGTGTAGCTGGTTACCTGGAGACAAAAACAAATTTGAATTCAGACAATCAGTTTAAATTATACCCAAAAAAACCCCAAACTCCAGTCAAGTTTGAATTTAGTATATAGACAATATTAAAAGCCAATGACACAATCCAATGCTTTGGAAGTATAAGACTTGGAAAAATTGAACAGTTGAGGGAGAACTGCCAAAAGACAACAGATGTAGGCTGCTAGTCAGAACTCTTTGCGAGGTACCTGTCTAGAGAAGGAGTTTGCACCGAGAAAAACATCAAACCTGACCTGGAGAGCAAATCTACACAGGAAGGTATAAAGAGAAGATTCAACAGCTGGCTGGATTTGAAATTTGAATTTTTCAGTAAATCTTAATAGAGGGGTTTTATTGGACTAGTATTATGGAAAGGAATGTAAAAGATAGGTTACAAGAAGGGGTTGTAAATAGTTGTTAGTTAATTATTCACTGTTTTACTTTAAGAAATAAAGTTGTTAATTTTTACTTTAAATAGTTCTTGGTCTGTCGAATTTTTACAGATTACTGCATGGGATAGTATTGCTGGTTTAAATTAAGCAGGAGAGTTTACCCAGTAACGTAACAATTGTCCCTCCCTCTAGTAAATACTGATTGAAAGTACTCATTTAAAATCCTACCTACATCCTCAGGCTGCAGGCACACATTCCACTGTGGTCCTTAAAGTAAATTATTTTTGACCATTTGGACAGCTTAAAAAGAATTGAAACAGTCAATAAAACTGATGGATAGGTTATTTTAAAGCTGATAATCACAAGGCTGTCCAAACAGCAGAAACGTTTACTTGGAACAGAAATTATGAATGGACAGGTTGATTTTATTTTTAATGGCCAGTACGTATTTTTCCAAAAAGAATCAACACGGGAAATCATGCAGCACTCCCAAGCAAGTCTTCCTTTAAACCACTGAATGTTCAACTGAAATTATTGGAGATAACAGAGAGGAAAGCTGAAATAAAAGCTTGAGCAATCTTGAAGTAAATTAATAGAATGTAAAACTCAGATCAAAATTCCTTTCCAAGTCATTCGAGGATGTAGGACAAAAGCAGAAGATGGTATTAACATTTTCATTGGTAGTTATGTTGGTGCAGATTTGATGGGCAGAAGAGTCTTTTCTGCACTATGAATCTGTCAATCTAAGTCCAGTTGCAAGATTGAGTCCCTCTCCCGCTTTGCCCCCCAAGTCCTCTCCTCTGGCCTGAAGCTCTTCAGCCACGTTCTTAAGCAGACTCACTACCACAGCCACATCATCTTCCTCAGTGCATGCCTACGGAATCATCTGATCCCACATGGAGTCTGGACCCCAGTCAAACCAACACAGTTTGGACCTGAACTGGATACCCAGTACACAGTACAAATCCGAAACCTTCACCAACAATGTTCTTTCTGGATCTTCCGCTCCACGCTATCAGCCATGCGCCGCCATTTACTCTACCCGCAGGCAGTCCTGCTCCAGCTCAGAGCTGCAGACATGCAGTGGACCTCTGCATTTCTATATTCTCAGAAGGATTCATGCGCTCAACACACAGTTTTTCTCTGTCACATTGGACATAAAAGAATGCAAGTTAAACAAACTTTCCTCAATACATGAGTTTCCTTGAACCTTCTAGAACCTTCTCCAGGCCTCGAGAACTGTGCAGACGCCATTAACCATGTGGGCATTCCTTCCACAACCGGTGGGGCAATTGATGACATCGCTTCTGCCGCTGCACGGCCTGCAGCCACTGCCGATCACACCACCTCCGAGATTGCCGTCTACCCAACCACCTCCATCGCTGCCGCTAAATTCAATAGGCACAATACCTACCTTACGAGTCACTTCCATCCCCGCAATTGCCGCCGCAGTAGCCACTTGCTCGTCGCTGGAAGCCTGTATTGCCAACATCACTTTAGCTTCCAGTGACATCACCAGCCAAGAACCAAACCGAAATGTGAGCCTCATCACTCGTGACGTCATTTCCGCCCCTATTAGCACCGCTATAAGCCCCACTTCAGCCCCCTTTGTGAGCGTCACCTCTGTTGGTGACGTCACTACTGACCCTATAACCATGCGCACTCAAGCAACTGTCTCCACCCCCACCTCAAGCTCCAGCTCCAGCCCCACTCCAGATCCTAGCTACCATCCTACCATCCCTGCCATGTCTTCACCATTTCCCCAGACCCCCTCCCCCCTCTCAATCAGGGCGAATATTTAGTCCTCAGTAAAGGTCTCACCTTTATCCCTGTATGGTCCCAGATTAATGAATTTGACACATACTGCGACCTTTAACATCTGTTCCGCCACCTTCATCTTTGTGCCCTCTTTTTCCAACCAAGACACCTGCCCACTCACCGAGGACCCCGAACACCTGGACACCTCATACAAGCCTGTTACCTGCCCTTGACCTCTTCATTTCAAACTGCTGCTGTGACATTGACCGCCTCAACCTGTCCACCCATCTTACCAACTCCAACTTCTTCCCCTCACAATGCACAACCCTCCACTCCAACCCCAACCTCACCATCAAACCCCCAGATAAGGGTTGAATGGTAGTGTGGTGCACCAACATCTACACTGCTGAAGCCAGGTGCTAACTCACAGATGCCTCCTCCTATACCCCTTGATCACGACCTCACCTCCCATCACCAAACCATCACATCCCAGACCATCCACAACCTCATCACCTTTGGGGATCTCCCATCCACAGCCTCCAACCTCATTGACCGTGAACCCCGCACTGCCCGATTCTACCTCCTTCCTAAGATTCACAAACCTGACTGCCCCGGTCGACCCATTGTCTCAGCATGCGCCTCTCCCACCAAACTCATCTCATCCTACCTCGACACCGCAATGTCCCCCTTAGTCCAGGAAATCCCCACCTATGTTCGTGATACCACCCACGCCTTCACCTCCTCCAAGATTTTCGTTTTCCCAGCCCCCAACGCCTCATCTTCACCATGGACATCCAGTCCCTGTACACATTGATCCGCCACAACGAAGGTCTCCAAGCTTTCCGTTTCTTCCTCTCACGCCGTCCCAACCTGTACCCTCCCACTTCCTCTAGACCAAAGGGGTAGCCATGGGCACCCGCATGGGTCGCAGCTGTGCCTGCCTGTTTGTCAGATATGTGGAACAGTCCATCTTCCGCAGTTATACTGGCACTACCCCCACCACATCAATGACTGTATCCGCGCTGCCTCGTGCTCTCACATGGAGGCCGAACAGTTCATCAACTTTACCAACACCTTCCACCCGACCTCAAATTCACTTGGACCATCTTGGACACCTCCCTCCCCTTCCTGGACCTCTCCATCACCACCTTTGGCGACCAACTAACCACAGACATTACTATCAGCCCACCAGGAAGTACAAAAACTGCACGCACACCATTCCCCTCACCTCTGTCCAAGGCCCCAAGGAATCCTTCCACATTCGCCAGAAATTTACCTGTACCTCTGCCAATGTCATCTACTGCATCTGTTGCACCGTGTGTGGTCTCCTCTACATCGGGGAGACAGGACGCCTTTGTGTGGATTGTTTCAGAAAACATCTCTGGGACACCCGCACCCACCAACCCCACCGCTCTGTAGCTGATCATTTCAACTTCACCTCCCTCTCCTTCAAGCAGGTCCTGGGCCGCCTCCTCGCCAAACCGTTACCACCTGACACCTGGAGGAAGAACGCCTCATATTCCACCTTGAGACCCTGCAACCACACGAGTTAAATGTGGATTTCAACAGCTTTCTCATTTCCACCCCCCCCACCCCCGAAGCATTATCCCAGTCCCAAGCATACTGTGTCAAGAAACCAACTTTCACAAATTGGACAAAATCTAATCCAAGTAACTTACTTGAACTATAGGATTTCCTTAATATTTGGAAAGTTAAAGTCTTCCGTAAGAACTACCCCGTTACTCTTGCTCCTACCTTGAGTTATATTTGCTATCCTTTCCTCTACATCTCTGCAGCTATTTGGAGGCCTATAGCAAACTCCCAACAGGTGACAACTCCTTTCTTATTTCTAACCTCAGCCCATACTCCCTCAGTAGATGGGTCCTCAAGCATCCTTTCTGCTAACATAGTGCTGTCCTTGACTAACAATGTCACACGCCCCCCCCCCCCCCCTTTTACCATCTTCTGTGTTCTTACTGAAACATCTAAATCCCGGAACCAGCAACAACCATTCCTGTCCCTGCTCTATCTATGTTTCCGAAATGACCACAACATCAAACCCTTCGAAGGCATTTAGCATGGTTTCCTTCATTACTCACAACTTTGAGTATAGGAGTGGGATGTTATGTTCAGGTTGTACAAGATGTTGTTGAGGCATCTTTTGGAGTACTGCATCCAGTTTTGCTCACCCAATTTTAGGTTTGGAATTATTAAGCTGGAGAGACTTCAGAAGAGACTTCAGGATGTTTGCAGGAATGGTGGGTTTGAGATGTATGGAGAGCCTGGATAGTTTGCGACATTTTTCATTGGAGTTTAGGAGCTTGACAGGTAAGTTTGTTGAAGTTTATAAAATCATAGGGGGGTGTAGCTAAGGTGAATGTCAGGTGTCTTTTCTCTCTGGTGGGAGATTTTAAGATTAGCGGCAGAGGTAAGAAGAGAAAAATTTTAAAAAGACACAAGGGGAAATTGTTTTATGCAGAGGGTGGTTTGTGTGTGGGATGAACTTCCAGCTGAGGTGGTAGATGTGGGTACAGCTACAATGTTTAAAAGATATTGAGATATGTACCTGACTAAGAAATCTTTGGAAGAGTATGGGTCAAGCACAGACAATTAGATTAGGTTAGATTACTTAGTGTGGAAACAGGCCCTTCGGCCCAACAAGTCCACACCAACCCGCCGAAGCGCAACCCACCCAGATCCATTCCCCTACATTTACCCCTTCACCTAACACTACGGGCAATTTAGCTAGGCCAATTCACCTAACCTACACATTTTTGGATTGTGGGAGGAAACCGGAGAACACAGGGAGAATGTGCAAACTCCACTCAGAGAGTTGCCTGAGGCGGGAATTGAACCCAGGTCTCTGGCGCTGTGAGGCAACAGTGCTAACCACTGTAGAATAGGATAGTACAATAGAATTGAATTGACAAAGAGGAGATGAAGAAAGTGTCAGAGGCAAGAATGAGATTAAGTAGAAAAGTAACAGGAATACTCATTAATAAGGTACAAATAATGCTATTCTGAAAAATGCTAACTCTGGAGGAGAAGTACAGAGGTTAAAAACTAATATGCAAATTGATACCAACCTAACATGAAACTTGGAACTGAAAATGGTAGCGACATGTTTAAAGGAAACAATAGGTACTAGAATTAAGATTCATAGTTGCACACAAGCTCTGGGAGTGATATAAAATTCTGTAGCAGGATTAAAACAAAATGCAAATTTCCTATGGAATTTAAAGAGAAAGTGAACAGGAGTAAAATCAAAGCAAAAAGAAAACATTGCCAGAAAGCAAGTAAAAACTATGATTTATAAGGTGCAGGACTGAGAAAGCAAAGAAAAAAAATCTGAAGCAGGAATAAAAGTAAAAGAAGCACAAAAGGCAAGATTTCGACAGGGGAGTACCTCTGCAATACAAAATTCAGTTCAAACTGTTACGATACAGTTTAATTAGATTAGATTACTTAGTGTGGAAACAGGCCCTTCGGCCCAACAAGTCCACACCGCCCCACAACCCACCCATACCCCTACATCTACCCCTTACCTAACACTACAGGCAATTTAGCATGGCCAATTCACCTGACCTGCACATCTTTGGACTGTGGGAGGAAACCGGAGCACCCGGAGGAAATCCACGCAGACACTGGGAGAAAGTGCAAACTCCACACAGTCGCCTGAGGTGGGAATTGAACCCGGGTCTCTGGTGCTGTGAGGCAGCAGTGCTAACCACTGTGCCGCCCACAATTAAACCAAACACCCAGAAAAGCTCACATTGCCTTGTAATCTATTAAAGTACAAGTGATGGAGAACTTCCAAATTCTGCTATTTAAAGAAAATAATATCAATATATTCCTTAATCTAAAGTCAACATTTAACAATAACTATTCACAACTCTAAGCCCCTCCTTTCTTAACTGCTTATTATCTGCCTCCAACTCTATAACAATATACGATTCCAATAAAAAATAGTTATTAAAATTGCATCAACTTAATTTCAAAACCACACAGCGGCTGTTGTCTCCGGTATTTTTCAGCTGATGATCTACCTGGTTGTCTTTTTCCTTTTACTGCCAATAGCTTTCATATGAGAAAGGTACCTTTGATGGAGAGTGTTTTGCTGGCAGTTACTCTGTTGATGGCAGAGTACTCTGTTACTCTCTGTCTGACTTTCAAAATGCCTGCTTTTATTGTACCCCAAACGTTGGATCATCTCATTGGTTCGAGGTTGGCAAAAGCAATAAATTCAAACTCGATTAGATTTTAGTATCCTGGGGCAGAATTTAAACTAGGAGAAAGTGAGTATTGCACATGCTTGAGATCTCATTCCTGCTGAAGGGCTTATGCCTGAAATGTTGATTCTCCTGCTTCTCGGATCCTGCCTGACCTGCTGTACTTTTCCAGCAACACATTCTCAGCGCATAATTTAAACTAGTTAAATTCAAATTGTTGTCAAAACAGCAACCAATTCAGGTATCTACTTCATAGCCAACTGTTACATGTTTTCAGTTTTCCAATACATTCTGAGTCTGCTAGCTAGTCATTTGACAGGTGCTTGTATGCTCTCAGTGCAACACAACATTCACTCTGTTCTAAAAGTACAGTACCCACCTTCAACTTCATAACAAAAAAATGCTTTAAACAAAGAAAAACTTACAAGCTTGTACTCTCATGACATATTTTAGGACTTCAGGATATCTACAAGCACTCTACTATGCATTAATTACTTACCAAAATACTACTGATGTGCAGGTGCCGGTGTTGGGCTGAGGTGGACAAATTCAGAAGTCACACAACACCAGATTATAGTCGAATAGTTTATTTAAAATCACAAGCTTTTGGAATACTGCTCCTTCAGGTGAAGTGATAAATTCACTCGAAGGAGCAGTGCTCCTAAAGCTTGTGATTTCAAATAAACCTGTTGGACTATAACTGGCTGTTGTGTGACTTTCGACTTTGCCCACCCTAGTTCAACACCAGCATCTCCATATCATGGCTACAATAGATACCACAAACTGCCGGCTCAAAGTGGTGAGGTTCTCAAAGAAGATTGCGCATGTCGACATAACACATGATGGAGGAGCATTGCTTTCAAATAAATCTTTTGGACTATAACCTGGTGTCATGTGACAATCTGACAAAATATTACTGTATTACTTTTTACTATTATAGAAAACATGGCAGCTAATGTGGTTGTTGCTGTTTTCGTCTCAGACCCAGACCATTGCTGCCTGAAGAAGTTTCTCAAGGTTCCCTCCATCAGAATGTCCGAAGTGAGGATGTTTGCTGTTGATCAGTGTTGAGCTCCTATTTGCATTTTCTCAGAGGATTAAACAGAAAATTCCTACATGCTGCAAGACCTACAGAATTTCAAGTATGGGATTAAAAGTGGTACATTTGTACCATATAAGTGCCATATACAATAGGCACCAGCGGTCACCGCCTTCAACAAGAATTAACCATCTCTCCATTACTTTTAGTGATACTTCCATCATTAAATCCCCAAACATCAATGTTTTAGGAAGGGTATTCCAGTTCTGAGGAAGGGTCACGCAACTTGAAACATTAACTCTGATTTCTGTCCACACAGTTGCTGCCAGACCTGAGCTTTTCCAGGAATTTCTGTTTTTGTTTCTGATTTACTTTTTTGGTTTTTATCATTGTTTTAGAAGTTGCTGTTGAGTAAGAATGTATTTGAACCAGCCATGCAAATTCCATGGTTACAAGAGCAGTTCAGCTGCTGGGTATTCTATTATGGGTGGCTTTCTTCAGATTTCCGTATTAGAGGACAAAGATCAGTAGAACTCTCTACAGGTACTCTCTGCACCAATACTTGAAAAATCTATGGACCAAGTATTAGCTTTAAGCAGATGGACAAGTAGGTCATTTGGTATACACCATACTGTCTACAGGATGAGGTACAAGGTTCTTTGTCACTTGTCTTGAAAATTTAAATGCATTTACTTTCCAAGGTCTATGGGGAATGTACGTTATTGAGGTTTTCGAATATTGTACTGCCACTTCAGTTTTTTTTTCTCTTGCATCTTCTAAAGGCTATCATACATATGTTTCTGGTTCCCGAAGTAGCAGTGACTGTTCAGGATCTTGTGTGCAAGTTAAAAAGACAATTGTTTGCAATAGTGACTGGTGCTTTCAGTATGTAGTAAGCAATGTATGTTGTAAAGAAAGATTTATTTTTAACTGCCTTTTGTCTTTTTCAGGCAATTTTTAATACCAGTAAAGAAGGTATGTAAAATCTACAACCATACAAATGGTAAATGTTTCTGAAGGTGAAATTGGTCCTAAGCTTCGTATTTGAGATTAGATTAGATTACCTACAGTGTGGTAACAGGCCCTTCTCCCCATCAAGTCCACACTGACCCTCCAAAGAAACCCACCAGACCCATTTCCCTCTGACAAAAGCACCTGACACTGGTGCTGCCATTCTTTTCTATGGTTATTTTGCTATATTTCCTTTTAGGAGAAAGTGAGGTCTGCAGATGCTGGAGATCAGAGCTGAAAATGTGTTGCTGGAAAAGCGCAGCAGGTCAGGCAGCATCCAGGGAACAGGAGAATCGACGTTTCGGGCATAAGCCCTTCTTCAGGAAGGGCTTATGCCCGAAACGTCGATTCTCCTGTTCCCTGGATGCTGCCTGACCTGCTGCGCTTTTCCAGCAACACATTTTCAGCTCTATATTTCCTTTTGCCAATGGGTTGTTCTCAAAGAATTGTGTCCCTTCAACTTGAAGGAAATTTTTGTATAGTTTTCTCCTTTCGTCTGAATGCCTTGAGCTAGGTGAAGATAATTTCTTTTGGCAGTCAGAACTCAGGTGTCCGAAATGTGTGGCTGGTCCAGTGGAGTTGGTTTCAGATCAGCATGCCCTTGCTGCTGGTGTTATTGGCTGCTTCCAAGGACACTGGTGTTAGTACACCTGTCCCTCCAGCTACTGCTGTGAATCTGCACAATGTTCTTGGTACTTCGCTAGAACCTTGAAAAGGAGTCTATTTGTGATTCAAGTTTTGGAACTTAAAGAAGAGCTGGAAGGATGACTGTCTTATGCATACAGATTTTGGGATCAGAACTTGTGTCAAAGTCAAAGATCCTCATTGTAGAATTTCAATATTGCATCCATCGATGTCAACCTTTTGATGAAAGAGGGTTTCCCAGGCAGGAATTAATGTTAAATGTTTGGAAGGATTTCTCTGTTGATCATAGAGGAGGGATGGACTGTAATTTGACTTGGGACAGGTTGGTGAAAGGAACTGAGTCTTGAGGTTGAAGTTGAGACCAATTCTTGGGTATATTTAAGGTGTTAAGCAAGACTTGAAGATTCTTTTCCGAGAGAGTGGAGATGTACAAGTGATAGCAATGTTGTTTTCTTTTTGAATTTCAACCAGTTGAGGTTAATGCAAACAATGTCCGCACCACTGGGAACCTTGTTCTTGATGAGAAATGGTGGCATAGATAGAGAAAAAGAGGGTGGAGGTGATTGACACATTTGACCTCAAAGGATGCTGTCATATTATCGGTGAGGTCCATCATAGAAATTATGGAGGGTGTTGATGACTTTCTCTGGACAGCTAGCCTTTGACAGGGTCTTCCATAGCATTTCCTGGTTTGACTCAGTCAAAAAATTTGATTGCTTCAGTGAAGGCCATCAGAAGTGGTTGTTGTTGTTCCTGGTATTTATTTTGGAAAAGCTGTTGAGTGAATATCATGTCCATAGTTCCCAAATTTTGGTTAGAAGCCACACTTTTGGGAAGCATTTCCTCAGACTGGGAGGGCGGTGCGTAGTGAGGATTTGGGTGATGATTCTTCTGGCGATAGAGAGAAGGAAGATTTCTTGGTAGTTCCCAGAGTCCACTTTGTCTACTTTCTGAATGACCGTGGCTATGGCAGCATCCCTGAGGTTGGGAGAGATTTTTTTCTTATGTTCCTGAAAATCTGGGACAATGATGAAGATGACGGGTCAGTTCTGCTTCTCCAGGTTTGAAAATCTCAGCTGGAATCCCGAGGGGTCTTGTTGCACTTCCATTCTTATTTGTTTAATGGAGACGTTAACTTCTTTCACACTAGGTGGGAGTCCAAGATCATCTTTGTTGGGGATCTGAGGAATTTTCTCAAAACAAATTCTCTCAACAATTGTATCGTGGCTTAGAAGTTACTCTCTCCATCAAAACCTGATGTTTCTGTCTCTTCATGGGGTTCTGTCCTTAAACCAGTGTGGATTAAGGCCAAGGGTGTTCGGTCCATATATTGGCCTTGATGGCACTGAAGATGTCCCGGATGTTGTGCTTGTCAGCAAGGTGTTGCAGCTCCTTAGCTTCCTGAGTCCACTTGTTCTTGATTTCTCTTGTTCTTCTTTGTCCCTTCACCTTGCTGTTAGATCTCCCTGACTGACTGGTATTATTTTGCCAGGCGCAGAGAGCTTCCTTATTGTTGATGAGGTTTTGAATGATGTGGTCATTCTTGTTGCACCAGTATTGGTGTTTCCTGGTCTTGTAGCTGATAATTACTTCGTAGCATGAGATGATGGCTGTTTTCAGCTCTTTTCAGATTTCCTCCACTCCATTTAAAAAATTAACTTGAGAGATTTTGATGAAGACATTGTTGCATGTTTACCAGTATATTTGGCTTTTGAAGCCATTCAGTATTAAACTTGCTGAACTGTTCCTTCATCTTTAGCTGCTTCTGGTGGTATTTGATGCACCTAGAGGAGCAGACAGGCGATGGTCTGTCCAGTCTTTGTATGCACTGGATCATTGCTTTGGTAATGAGGACATCCTTTTGGTCTTGAAAGATGACAGTTAATCGTGTGCCAGTACTTTGATTGTGGACGCCTCCAAGAAGTCTTGAACTTGTCCTTTTGCTGGAACAATGTGATGGTGATGACCAGCTAATATTCAGAGGAATCCTATTAAAGTTGCAATTCCTGACTTAATCCTTGCCAATGGTTCTTTTCCAGAGTTGGGAATCCTTTTCAACCCTGGTGTTGAAGTCCCCAAGGAGGATAATTTTATCTCCTTTCAGGATGTCGATAAGTATAATGTCCAAGGTGTCATTTTTGAACTCATCTATGGCATCAAGGGTTGGAACATTGGCATTCATGACTGTTGAATACTAGTTCAGGGAAGTTGTGGATGGAGAGTCACGAGGCAATCATTGGTGCCATCAGAGAGCTCAGAGTTAGTTGATGAGTGTGTCCTGACGGTGAATCAAATTTCATGCACTCTGGGTTGAACCTCTGTTGTTACTCTCCAAAATGTGATTGTAACTTGCTCACTTGTGAAGAAAGCTGCTGAAATGCTGTCCTGTTCCTATTCCAAGACTGGACTGATTGAGTCAAACCCCACTACCTACATGCTAGTTTGAACCTAGGGACTTCCAAGTGTCTCAATTCTGTCTCCATCACCATTCAGCTATGTTTGGTGCTACAAGCCAGATAAGATGTGATTGAGACCTATTCCAGTAGATGAAAGCAGGGAGTGATGGAAAATCATAGACTGTAAAATATTAATTTCTCATCATGCAGTGGTCTGGTTTGTTGTTCTATTGAGGTGAACAATTACCTCTTTGGTTTTGTTTGTGTTCCCTTTTATTTTCTGCTAATTAAAGCTCATGTATTTATCATTCCAAGTCCTTGCCCCAATATAATGTTCAGCAACAGAGGGGAGGGTAGCACTGATTCAGATGGGACCCAGCTACAGATAGGTAAAATGTGCGGTGTTGTGGTAAATAGCCACTAAGGTGAGAATGGGTTGCGATGTACAAAAGAGTATCATCCTTAAGGTCCATGTGTTGGGCACGTCATAATGATGAAGCTGCTGTGCCATGATGTTGCAGTGTAAAGTAAATGCCTATGACTTGCTTGTCCAGATAAACTGTGACACTTCAAGGATGAGGTGCATGCAAGGTGCTTTGGCAGATAACTACTGATTGGCAGCTTCTTGTGGGAACAACATATGCTAAGGTGGGGTCAAATTTGGATGTGAGACACACAGGTGGGGCAGGTGATTTGATGAGTTTAATTAAATATGTTGGGAGCCCATTAAAAAAAACTAACATGACTCAGACCTAAGGCTCAGGCCATTCTGTTTCATTGTTTTTGGAAAAAGGAAGTAGATGACTTTAGGGGAGGCAGTGGCATGGTATCAGTGTCAGTTGGTTAGGAATACAGAGCCCTTGAGTACTCCAGTGATAGTATATTTTGGAGTGATCATAGTCACTGTGAAGACATCTTTACAGTAAGAGGACCCTCCATCATGTGTTGCATTACCACTGTGTCAAGTGAGACAGATTTAGAACATCTGGCAGCTCAAAGTTGAGCATTGATGGGCAAATTGACTATTAGTAGCAGCACAATCGTATTGAACGACAATCCATAACTTTTTCTCCAGGGCATTGCCACTGTAACACTGCTATCATGTGAGGAGATCAACTTTGGTACTATGAACAGTGCCAGCAGGCATGGCAGGAGCAGCACTAGGAATATCTAAAAATGTGTCCACGTGACTAGCTACCTAATGAAGGAGCAGCGCTCTGACAGCTTGTACTTCCAAATTCACCTATTGGACTATGAACTGGTGTTGTGTGATTTGTAGCTTTGTCCACCCCCAGTTCAACACTGTCTTCCTTCCACATCATAAAAATGTATCAACACGGTGAAGCTACAATGCATGTCAAACAGAGGTAATGTGAAAAAGAGGAGATAAACGATCCCATAACTACTAGATCAGAACGAAGTTCAGCATTCTTGCCATCTAGTTGTGAATGGTGATGGATAGTTAAACTATAAACAAGGGGGAAGCTAAGTAAATATCCTGTCTTCAGTGCTGGGGGAGCCCAGCACACGTACAAATGGTGAAAGTGAAAATTTGAAACTAATTTCAGCTCTCCTGATTTGGCACAAGCCCAAAAAATGTTAGTAAGGAGGCATTAGCAGGGCTGAGTGTGCTGTTGTAATTTCCGATGCCTTGTTTGAAACTATAGTCAGTCTGGTTTCATTCCTTTTCATCTGACTTTGGATGGTACAACTTGCTAAGCCTTTTAAGGGAGCAGTTAATCACAATGTGATGGTGCATCACGTTTCACAGATCGGTTAAAATAGAGACGTTTGCACATTTTCCTAAAAAATGGTGGGCACCTACGACAGTTCACAATGGTTTCGTAATCATAATTGGCCTTTAATTCTAGCTTCTAATTTTTTTTCCTTATTTATTGAATTCAAATTTTAACATCTACTCTGGTGATAGGAAAATCATAGAGTTGTACAGCAGAAATAGGCCCTCTGGACCATCAGAAATAGACAGCTCTTCTGTGTTTTACTGTACCTTCCTTTACAGCCTCTTGCCCTTTGGTGCCGTGGTGTGGTCTTCATTTGTCAGGGTGTCAACACACTCAGTAGTTTTCAACATTGGCTACTGGTTTGAGAATCTCACACTCCTTGAAGATTCATGTATTTTCTGTCTCATCAAATACTTCTGGAGGACCATTCAGTAGGAAGTGCTATAGGTAGCTGCATAAGTTTGAAGATGGATTGGTCCATTTGTTGGCAATTACTGTACAAGTTATAGAAATTGAAATGAAATAAATATCAAAGGTAATGAGTACCAAGCGATAATTCATAGCCATTATAATGCATAAACTTTAGTGCCAGATGGTGAATTTAAACAAGGAGGAATAATTACAGGCACTAGACAGTGAAGTTGTGCAAGCAATTAAATTGAACAATTATTATTGAAATGATGCTGTTGCTTGGCTAAAATATGATTTCTATGTCAACAGGACGATGCCAGGTGCTTGATGCATTCCTCCATCGTACGGGCTCCATAGTCACTGATGATGGTGTTAATATTTATATTCAAGAGGAGGTAAAGCAAAAAATGCACAAATAGTTATATTAATTAAGGCATCGCTTACTCTGAGAAAACTCTTTTACTAAAGCGATTTGTTCCATCTTAATATCACCCTATTATGAGACATGATTGCAGCAGTTACAAGTGTTTTTGTAAGGCAGCCGAAGAAAGTGAAGGAAGAGCTCAAATAAATGCCCATTTCTGATAGGGAGAGCTAGAATATATGCGCAGGTATGATGCTGTGATGAATGACCTGGAATGTGCTTGTGTAGAAAACATAAAATGATTAAATGGTAGAAACTTTTATAAGTTAGAAACAATAGAAAGCACACGGAAATTAATAATAGCCTTGCATTGCAATAGTAACTATAACATAATAAGAAGGGGTGATGTCACAGTGAAATTTCAGTAGAAGGATCAGAGTTTTAGATTCTGTTCTGGGGTCTGCAGTCATTGTAGAGCAGCAATTCTCAACAGTTAGTATAACTGTTAAGATTGTCTTAAAGGACGGTTATTTTATTTTCAAGTGTTGAAACTTAGTTTCATGGTATAGATGATAGGTGAACAAGATTAGATGCAAATCTGAATATGTACAGAAAGATTTGGATGAACTAAGTTATGGGGAGTGGAAAGTTTGCAGGTCCTCCCAGAAACGTGTTAAGATTAGATTCCCTACAGTGTGGAAACAGACCATTCTGCCCAACAAGTCCACACCGACCCTCCGAAGAGTAACCCACACAGACCCATTCCCCCTTATTAATGCACCTCACGCTATGGGTAATTTAGCATGGCCAATTCACTTGATCTGCACATCTTTGGATTGTGGGAGGAAACCAGAGCACCCGGAGGAAACCCGCACAGACACAGGAAGAATATGCAGACTCCACATAGACAATCCCCCAAAGCTGGAATTGAACCCGGATCCCTGGTGCTGTGAGGCAGCAGTGCTAACACTGAGCCACTGTGCTGCCCACTAGTTAAGTTATTGAAAAGTATAGTGTGTGTTTCAGCATCAGTTGAGCTGGGACCCAATGCACAGTTAGGTGGTAACACAAAGCTTTTAGTGATTGAGAGGTTAAGAGGTTGAAAACTCAGCTCAGGATTAGGTCCCATATCAGCTGTGTGAACAGAATGTTTCATTCCGAGATTAGCCATTGCAAGAAAGACAGTTGCTAGGGAATTTGTGGTGAGCTTTTTGTGTTATGTTTGTTTCAAAGATGAACATATAACCTTTTTATTAATTAGAGGAAATATCCTGTGATCATAATTTTGAGTTTCTGCTCCAAATACAGGCAATTAAGAAGATGAATACAATGCTTAATCAAATGACACGTGAGGACAGGAAAAGGCTTCTACTAACTACAAAAATGCAACTTCTGATGTAAGTATTTAGTAATTTTGTTGTTTAATCTGCAGGCTTCATATCAATATAACCAGATAAGAATGAAATGCAGGTGAACAAATGCTTCCAATTCACTGGGTTCCTGCTATACTTTCTAACTTAATGGTTGAGGATTTACATAATATACAGTTCTTTGTAGCTTATATTGATATTTACTATAACAGTTCCCTGTCTCATCATAAGGAATTACACAGTTTGCATTATAGTTTTAATGAATGTAAAAGAGAAACACCACATGTAACGGCACTATTGATGGAAAAGAACTTTTTATGCAATACAAACATAAGTAGGGAATTCTCGAAGCAGATCTATCATTCAATAATATGTAGAAGAAAGTGAGCACTGCTGATTCTGGAGATCTGAGTTGAAAAGTGTGGGACTGGAAAAGCACAACAGGTCAAGCAGCATCCAAGGAGCAGGAGAATCTACATTTCAGGCATAAGCCCTTCAGGAATTCCTGATAAAAGGGCTTATGTCCGAAAGGTTGATTTTCTTGCTCCTTGGATGCAGCCTGACCTGTTGTACTTTTCAAGCGCCATACTTTTTGATTCAATAATATGTGTATTTAAATTTTAGCCTCCACATTCCTGCCTGCCCTCCCATAACTCTTGACCCTTTTGCAGATTAAAAATCTCCCTAACTTTGAACATATTTAATGACCCAGATTCCAATGCTCTTCAAAAGTAAGAGGGAAGCCAGAGTGAACATAATCCTTTGGGAAATGAGGCTGGGAAGTAATAATGGGGAAGCCAGGAAATGGGATCAGAGTTGAATAAATATTCTGCATCAATTTTCACAGTCAAACACACTAATAGCATTCCAAAATTACTAAATATTCAAGGGGCAAAAGGAGGAGAGGAAATAAATAAACACAATAACTACTATGGATAAAGTGGTAGGGATACAAAAAAACTGAAGTCCTTAGAGGGATGATTCTTAGGATATTAAAGGAAGTAGCTACAGAGATAGTAGATACACAGGAGGTAATCTAGAAATCCTTAGGTTCTGTAAAAATCCCAGAGGATTAAACAATCACCAATGTCACACCTATACTTAAGAAGGAAAGCAAACAAAAAAGTTAACTATTGGCCAGTTGCTTAATGTCTATTATTAGGAAAATGTCAGAGTCTGATACAAAGGATGTAACAGTACAGCATTTAGAAATGCATAATATTATAAAGCAGAGTTGGCATGGTTCATGTAGTCTGACAAATTAACTCGAGTTTTTTGAAGAGGCACTAAGCAAAATACGTAAAGGGGAAGCAGTGGATGTCAAATTTGGATTTTCAGAATATATTTGATAAAGTTACACACATTGGGTTATTAAGATAGGCCTACGTTGTTGGATGTGGATTGGCTAATAGATGATAGAGAGTTTGTATAAGGAGACATTTTTAAGATGACAAACTTTAACTAATGGTGGCCCACAGATCAGTTCTGGGTCAATATTTATCTGTAATATATAGCAATGCCATGAATGAGGAAAATGAATGTGTTAAAACCAAATTTGTGGATGATGCAAAATTACATGAGAAGGGAAGTGGTGAGGATGATACAAACGGTCTGTAAAAGGTATAGACAGGTTAAGTGATTGGACAAAAACTTGGCTGATTGAATATAATGTGGGTAATGTGGCAGGAAGAATAGAAGAGCTGAATATTCTTTAAGTGGAGGAAGACTGCAGATTCTTGGATCAGTGGGGAAGGTGGATCTCAAAATGTGCCTGAACCATATTTGGTGCAACTTTCTTGTGGGAGGATTTGTTAGCGCTGTCAGGAGTTTAAACTAGTCTGACAGGGCAAGGGCACAGTGTGTTAGTTTATAGTAATACAGCATACTTTAGAAAAGTTATCTCGGCAGAGGGAGTTTGTACATATTGAGTTACAAGGTAGTAAGGTGAGCGTGGATGGCTTCTAATTTAGTGCTAGCAATTTTATAGGCAAGACAGTTGAATTCATGGTATGGATTGATATATGGAATTGTGATGCTATTGCCATCAAAAGATACATGGGTTGAGGGGAGGGACAGGGCTCGTAAATCAACATTCTGGGCTTTTTGATCTTAGGCAGGAGAGGAAAGAGTGGAAACGAGGAGGTGATTTTATATTATCACTTAAGGAATCAGTAAGGAGGGACACCATCTTAAAAGTGTTGTCAAACACGTCTTTCTGGCCAAAGCTTAGGAAAAAAATGGGCAGTCACACTTGTAGCCCCCTGTAGGCCCCAGCACTCAGCAGTTGAGGAGCATATATGTGGACAATTCAATGAGGTGTATAAAAACAATAATAGGACAATTATTTTAGGGGATTTTAATTTTCCAGGATTAATTGGGACAATCATAATATAAAGGGTTTATAGGAGACAGATTTCTTGAAATGTATTCGAGAGAGTTTTTTTATATCAACATAGATGTTTCGACAGGAACGGAGAATGCTGGATTTATTTCTGGGGAATGAAGCCAGGCAGGTGTTCAAGGTGGCAATGGCGGAGCGTTTTAGTGATTGCGACCAAATATCACATGTTCTAAATTTGTTATGGAAAGGGAAGAATACAATCTGTAAAAAGCATTTTGGTTTGGGGGAAACAGTAGATTTTCTTAAAAGAAGGTAGATTAGGTAGACAGAGACTAGCTTTGAGGGTGATTGACAGTAGAACAGTGGCAGGGCTTCAGAAAGGTATTGGAAGCAAGCCCAGAGTACCCTGGAGACTATTACTATTCAGCACTAGATTAAAAAAAGGATGCATAGAAAGTGTAGGGTGGGGCCTAAGACAATTATTAAAGCAAAGAGAGGGCATGTAAAAAAACTGGTAGGCAAGATTAAGGAGAATCTCAAGATATTTTACAAATATGTCAAGAGGAAGAGAATAACCAGGGATTGAGTGAGACCCATTAGCGGTCATCAGTGAAATTTGGATTTGGAAGAATTTTAGTGTGTTAAACTAGCATTTTCACCGTCTTCACTTGAGAGAAGGAGGATGGAGGTATAGAATTTGGGAAGTTGTCCTGTGAGGTACTTGAACAGATTGATACAGCTGTGAGGAGGTATTGGAAATTTTGATGAGCTTAAAAGTGGACAAATCTCCAAGATTGGATGAGATGTATCCCAGACAACTGCAGGAGAAAAGGGAGGAAAATCACACTGGCTTGCCTAAAATTCTCTCTAGTCACAGGGTAGATGCCAGAGGACTGGAGGACAGCTAAGGTAGTTCTACGTTCAAAAAGGGTGGTAGAGATAAACTAAGGAATTTCAGACCAGTGAATCTTTGCATGAGTGGGAGGGACACTATTAGAGAGAATTAATCGCCCTTTACAGAGGCAAGGTTTGTTCGGGGATAATCATCATGGGGGGGGGGGGGGGGCCGCAGGGTCATGTCAACAAATCAGGTTGAATATTTCAAAGAGTGCATTAGTGATGCTGGTGTAGTGAGAAGAAAGCAGCACTGATGATATCATTGATATACTGAAGAGTTGTAGCTGGGGCCTGAGTAGGACTGGAACAAGGAATGTTCCACCTACCCCACAAAGAGACAGGCATAAATGGGGCTCATGTGAGTATACATGGCCACACTTACGACTTGAGGAAAATGAGATGTAATAACGGAGAAATTCTACAAAGGGAAGATTTACTTTAGTGATGGAAAGGGATAGGGATATATCGGAGGGCAACAGCTACTATTGGGGGAAAGGCAATTACAATGCAATAGACAAGATTTAGGATGCATAAGGGTAGGAAGCTGCAGGGGATGGGCGCAATAAAAATGTAGAGCTTATTCAAGGAACAGCTAGTGTGTGACCTTGATAAATATGTACCTGTCAGACAGGGAGGAAGTTGTCAAGCACAACAGCCGTGGGTCACTAAGGAAGTTGAATCTCTTGTCAAGATGAAGAAGGCGGCTTATGTTAGGATGAGATGTGAAGGCTCAGTTAGGGCGATTGCAAGTTATGGGGTAGCCAGGAAAGACCTAAAGAGAGAGCTAAGACGAGCGAGGAGGGGACATGAGAAGTTGTTGGCGGATAGGATCAGGGAAAACCCTAAATCTTCCTATAGGTATATAACAGATAAAAGAATGACTAGAGTAACATTAGGGTCAATCCAGGACAGTAGTGGGAAGTTGTGCGTGGAGATAGGGGAAGCGCTAAATTAATATTTTTCGTCAGTATTCACACTGGCAAAAGACAATGTTGTCGAGGAGAGTACTGAGAAACAGGCTGTTCGACTAGATGGGATTGAGGTTCACAAGGAGGAGGTGTTAGTAATTCTGGAAAATGTTAAAATAGATAAATTCCCTGGGCCGGATGGGATTTGTCCTAGGATTTTCTGGGAAGCCAGGGAGGAGATTGCAGAGCCTTTGGCTTTGATCTTTATGTCGTCATTGTCTACAGGAATAGTGCCAGAAGACTGGAGGATAGCAAATATTGCCCCCTTGTTCAAAAAAGGGGAGTAGAGACAATCCTGGTAATTGTCGACCAGTGAACCTTACTTCTGTTGTGAGTAAAGTGTTGGTAAAGGTTAAAAGAGATAGGATTTATAATCATCTTGATAGGAATAATTCGATTAGGGACAGTCAACACGGTTTTGTAAAGGGTAGGTCGTGCCTCACAAACCTTATTGAGTTCTTTGAGAAGGTGACCAAACAGGTATATGAGGGTAAAGTTGTTGATGTGGTATATATGGATTTCAGTAAAGCGTTTGATAAGGTTCCCCACAGTAGGCTATTGCAGAAAATACGGAGGTATGGGATTGAGGGCGATTTAGCGGTTTGGATCAAAACTTGGCTAGTTGAAAGAAGACAGAGGGTGGTGGTTGATGGGAAATATTCATCCTGGAATTTAGTAACTACTGGTGTCCCGCAAGGATCTGGTGTGGGACCACTACTGTTTGTAATTTTTATAAACGACCTGGATGAGGGTGAAAAGGGTAGGTTAGTAAATTTGCGGTGGACACTCAGGTTGGTATAGTTGTGGATAGTGCCAAAGGATGTTGTAGGTTACAGAGGGACATAGATAAGCTGCAGAGCTGGGCTGAGAGGTGACAAATAGAGTTTAATGCAGAAAAGTGAGAGGTGATTCACTGTGGAAGGACTAATGGGAATAAAGAATGCTTGGCTAATGGTAAGATTCTTGGTAGTGTAGATGAGCAGAGAGATCTCTGTGTTCAGGTACATAGATCCCTCAGTGTTGCCACCCAGGTGGAAAGGGCTGTTTAGAAGGCATGAGGTGTGTTAGCTTTTATTAGTAGAGGAATCGATTTTTGGAACTATGAGGTCATGCTGCAGCTGTACAAAACTCTGGTGTGGCCGCACTTGGAGTTTTGCATGCCGTTCTGGCCACCGCATTATGGGAAGGATGTGGAAGCTTTGGAAAGGGTTCAGAGAAGATTTATTAGCATGTTGCCTGGTATGGAGGGTAGATCTTATGGGGAAAGGTTGAGGGACTTGAGGCTGTTTTAGTTAGAGAGAAGAAGGTTGAGAAGTGACTTAATTGAGACATATAAGATAATCAGAGGGTTAGATATGTTGGACAGTGAGAGCCTTTTTGCTTGGATGGCGATGGCTAGCATGAGGGGATATAGCATTAAATTGAAGGGTGATAGGTATAGGACAGATGTCAGAGCTAGTGTCTTTACTTAGAGAGTAGTAGGGGCGTGGAACGCACTACCTGCAACAGTAGAAGACTCGCCACCTTTAAAGGCATTTAAATGGTCATTGGATAGGCATTGTGTAGGTTAGATGGGCTTCAGATTGGTTTCACAGGGCGGCACAACATCGAGGACCAAAATGCTTGTCTGCTCTATAATATTCTATGTTTTATAAGATGAGCTCAGCCAGATAGAGGAGGGCGGTGGAGTGTGGGGATGGTTCAGGAGTCCTTCTGAGGAAGAAGCGGAGAGCCTGGAGACCATTTGAGTTGAGGTCTTGACAGGATAGTTGCAGAAAGGTTGTTTCCCCTTGTGGGAGAGTCTGGGATCAAAGTGCATAATCTTACAACAAGGAGTTTGCACTTTTAATTGGTGAGGAATCACTTCTTTCCAAGTTGTGAATCTGTGGAATTCTTTACCACAGAGGGATTTTAATGCTGGATCCTTAAGTATCCAGGACTGAGATAGACAGATTTTTAATCAATAAGGAGATGAAAGGTTATGGGGAAAAGCAAAAATGTGGAGTTGAGGTTTATCAGATCAGCCAAGATTTCATTGAAAGGCAGACCAAACTCACTGGTCTGAATCACTCACTTCTGTTGCTGCGTCTCATGCCCACTGACAGGAGTTTCAAGAGATTAACTGCCTTTTCAGAGAAGAAATTCCGCCTCCCTTCCATCTTAACTATAAGACCCTAAGTTTGAAACTGTGGCCTCCAGTTCCAGATTCTTTCATGAGGGGAAGCATTCTCATTTCATCTATTCTGTCAAACTCCCTTAAATTTTGTATGTTTCATCAAGAATCTTCTAAATTTGACTGAATACAGGCTACGTTTGCTCAACGTTTTGCTCATAAGACTTCGTCCCAGGAATCAAACTAATGAGCCTTCTTTGAACTGCATCCAATGCAAATATATCCCTCCTTAAAAGAGAGAACCAGAGATGTATGCAGTGTTCTGGGTGTGGTTCCTCTATGTCCTGGATAAGTGTTGCAAAGCTTCCCTATTTTCATACTACAGACGTTTTGCACCAAAAGTCAGTGTTCTATTTTTCTACCTGATTTTGATATCTTCTTTGCTATCTTTTTATGATTAAAATACAATGTAACAACTACAGCAGATGTCTTTCAACTGCAAATTTGAATATTTTGTTTGGTCCCATTGTAGTTTCCGATTTTTCCAAACTAAACATAACCAGTGGCAAAGAAACGACAATTGCAGAATGTTATTAAGAAATAAAATGATTTTTAAAAAAGTCTAAATTACAGATGCCAAGATTAAAAGTAGGTATGACTAAAGAGATACTTATAAGGATGAAAATATGATCAGTCTATTGTCGAGGGCCTGTTGAAAGTTTGTCTTTCCAAATCGAAGAGGTTGAAAACTTGAAATAACAAATAGTAAGGTCAGAAACTGTAGTGATTTCTATAGTTAAATAATTGGAGGGTGTTCTCTCGGGTGTAGTGGAACAGATCCTTGAAGGAAGAACAAGGATGGCAAGCTAATGGACCCTTGCCTAACAAAGGAGGTTGTGAATTTAGTCAGAAGGAAAAATGAAGCATGTGCAAGGTTTATGAAGCTAAAGTCCACCACTATCCTCGTGAGGAAAATTAAGAAAGCAGGAAAGAACTCAATCAGGGAATTAGGAGAGCAAGACGTGGGCTTGAAATGATCTTGGCAAGTAAGATTAAAGAGTCTCCCAAGGCATTCTATGCATACATTAGAATCAAGACATTAACTAGGGAGGAGGTAGGACCATTAAGGATAAAGGAGGGAAGTTGTGCTTGGAGGCAGAGGATGTGGGCAAGATTCTAACTGAGTACTTTGTGTCAGTATTCACCTAGGAGGAAGATATGGTGGATAATGAGATAAGTGTGGAGCATGCTCATGTGCTAGGGTGTTTGAGATCAAGAAAGAAATGGTGTTGAGTCTCTTGAAGAGCATTAAGGTGGATAAGTCACCAGGGCCCAATGGCTATTGAGAGAGGCAAGAGAGAAGATTGTTGGAGCATTGCCCACGATCTTTGTATCCTCGCTTGTGACTAGAGAAGGTCATGGAGGATTGGCAAGTAGCTAAAGTTTCTTCTATTCATGAAGGGAAATAGGAATAATCCAGGAAGTTATAGACTAGTAAATCTAATTGGTGATTTGGGAAGGTATTGGGGAGAATTTTTATGGTTAAGATTTACACGCATTTACCAAAACATGACCTAATTGGGCACAGTCAGCATGGCTTTGTGCAGACAGGTCATGTCCTAGTAACTTGATTGAATTTTGTGAGGAGGTGATGAAGATGATCGATAAGGTTCGAGTGATGGGTGTTGTCCACATGGATTTTAGTGAGGCTTTGACAAGGTCCGTCATGGCAAGCTTATCCTGAAGATTAAGATGCTTGGGATCCATGGTGAACTGGCTCCTTGGATTCAGAATTGGCTTGCTGATAGATGACAGAGGATAGTGGTGGGAAGGTGTTTTTCAGACTGGAAGTCCATGACTAGTGGTATTCTACAGGTATCCATACAGGATCATATGCTGTTTGTGATACATATAGATGACTTAGATGAAAATGTAGATGGATGGGTTAGTTTGTTTGCAGACAGTACAAAGATTGATGGACTTTTGGCTAATGTAAAAGATTGTCAAAGGATACAGTGAGATATTGATCGATTGCAGATATAGGCATAGAACTAGCAGATGGAGTTTAATCCAAGAAAGTGTGTGGTGCTGCACTTGGAAGATCAAATGTTAAAGGAAAGTATACAGTTAATGGCAGGACTGTGAACAGCATTGATTAACAGAAGGTGCTTGGGTTTACGTCCATAGCTCCCTGAAAGTGGCCAAACGAGTAAAGAAGGCGCTGGCATGTTTGTCTTTATTGGTTGGGGGATTGAGTACGAGAGTCAGTATGTCAGGTTATAAGACTTTGGTTAGGCCAAACTTCGATTATTGCATTCAGTTCTGGTTGCCATATTACAGGCAGGATGTTGAGTCTTTGGAGAGGGTGCAGAAGAGGTTTACCAGAATGCTGCCTAAATTATAGGGTATGAGTTATAAGGAGAGGCTAGATAAACTCAGGTTGTTTTCTCTGAAGCAGTGGAGGTTGAGGGAAATCTTGATCGAAGTCTACAAAATTATAAGATTCATAGGTAGGGTTGACAGAATCTTTTTCCCAGAGTTGAAATATCTACAACAAGGAGTCACACATTTAAGGTGAGAGGGGGAAAGTTCAAAGGAGATGTGAAAGGCAAGTTTTTTTTTTACTCAGAATGGTTGGAGTATGGAATGCACTGCCAAGGGTAATGGTGGAGGCATACGATTAGGGACTTCTAGATATACACTTGAACGTGCAAGGAATGGAGGGATATGGACCAATAGCAGTCAGAAGGGATTAGTTTAATTTGGTGTATTGTTCGACATAGCATCGTGGGCCGACCATCCCCTTCCTGTGCTGTACTATTCTGTGAAATGAAGACTCCTTCAGTTCACTTTTACAGCACATCAAGTCATGGCCATTGGTGGCCTGTTTTAGAATTAGAATTAAAATATCCGTTATTGTCACGTGCACTCAAGTACCGAAGTACAGTGAAAAGTTTTATGATGTCACCTGTTATGGTATCATCTTAGGTATGACTACCTAGGTACAAATCTTAGATAAGAGGAATGAAAAATAAGAGTAGTTGCATTACTTTACAATGTTTAAGGAATAAGTTAGAAATAGGGCATAGTTGAAGGATTGAAATTACAGTTCAGCAATCATTCCTGCTCTGCACCAGCTCTCAGCAGCTCCAAGATAAATCTCTATGTGGGGACATAGTTCCCCACACTGGCCTCCGTCCAGGACATGGTTCTCTGCTTCGGCCTCCGCCTGGGACATGGTTCCACATTCCAGCCTCTGCCCGGGACTTATTCCCCATGCCTGCCACTGCTCTGAGACTGCTTTCCCTTGCGAGCTGCTGCTCCGAGACTGTTCCCCCGCTCTGGGAATTGCTTCTGATGCTCGCCAGCTCTTCCATTCCTTTAATGCAGAAAGGAGAAGTAAGAGTAAAAAAAAAGTAAAAGAATAGACAGAGCAGCGGAGCTTCAGCTGGAGCGTCTTACTCTGCTGCCATCTTGCATATGGTTGAGCAGTTCTCAACTGGCTTTCCTCAGACTTTTTTGTTCTGTTTTTAAAATGGTGTCCCGCAGTACATTATACTGGATTGGCTGCTTGGTTGACCTTGTAATGATTCATCAAAAGTCAGCAATCCTGGAAATCCGAAATAAAAACAGAAATTGCTGTAGAAGCTTAGGTCTGACTGTATCTGTAGAGACGAGAAAGTGAGGACTGCACATGCTGGTGTCACAAAGCTGGTTAATTTTTTCTAAAAGCTGTTCCTTTTCTCAACGATACTATGTCCTTGGTTTTTTCCAGAGGGGTAATAAACCTCTGGTTGGGTACGGAGATTAAAGGGTATTAAGAGGCCTTTTTATTTATATGTAAACAGATGAGACTTCAGGCCAAAGTGGTCATGTTTTGGAAGTGACCTGTCTAATGAAAGGGGAGTGGTCAGCTCTCTAGCTGAGGCATTTAGTTCAATCCAGAACTAGTAAGGAGTTCAACAGTGAGCTGTGTGGAAACAAACTCTCTCTTTCTGCCCTTCTAACTTCAACCTGTAAGCATCTGTTCCATTTTGTATACTGTTTTTCAAGAGGGTTTGCTTATTGGGACTGTTGTGTGTATTTGGAACAGCATAATTAAGTCTAGTTTGGATAGACTGAGTTCTGTAGGGGTTCTTTTATTCTGTCCCTTGTGAATACATTTTTGTCTGATTTAAAACCTGGTAGTCAACCTAGCTACCTCACTTTGGTTAATTTTCACTGTACACTTATCTAAACAAATTGCAAAGTTATAGTCTAGGCTGTCTGTTAAGAATGTTCTGAGTGGTCTGGCCTAATCTATAACAGATTGGGGGCGCTTTGTGGGATTTTAAACAGCGAGTGCTAGGTACTAGTGTCTTTATTTCGTTGTAGCTCAGAAAAGGTGATATATGAATTAAAGATAGGAGTCATAGTGTGTGTTTGTGGTAGTTGGGGATGAGGACTGGAATGGAAGCTAATATGCCTGTGTGAAAGAATCTTTGGTAATAGGGACAACAAAGTAGATGAAGATTCATTAATTGTGCTGAAATCAGCTCATGTCATCAGTAAGTTTCCAACTATGTGGAAATAGATCACATCTGGAATGAGACAGTCTGAGTGAGTCATAGAGATGTATAGTATGAAACAGACCCTTGGACCAACTCGTCCATGCCGACCAGGTATCCCAAATAAATCGAGACCCATTTGTCAGCACTTTGTCCATCTCCTTTCCTATTCATGTACCCACCCAGATGTGTTTTAAACATTGTAATTGTACTAGTCTCCACCACTTCCTCTGACAGCTCATTTCATACATGCACTAACCTTTGCGTGAAAAGGTTGCTCCTGATATCCCTTTTAAATTTCTCATCTGTCACCCTAAACCTATGCCCTCTAGTTCTGGACTCCCCAAACTCAGGGAAAAGACCTTGTGTATTTATCCTATCCATGCCCCTCATGATTTTACAACCTCAATATGGTGAACCCTCAACAAGGGAAGGGGAAATGAGGAAACTGGTGAAGTCCACATTCCCCCACCCTCCTCTCTGACCTATCACCTCCGTCCCCACCCCATTTACCTATTGTACTCTATGCTACTTTCTCCCCACCCCTACCCCCCTCTCATTTATCTCTCCACTCTGCAGGCTCCCTGCCTCTATTCCTGATGAAGGGCTTTTGCCCAAAGCGTCGATCTTCCTGCTCCTTGGATGCTGTCTGACCTGCTCTGCTTTTCCAGCACCACTATAATCCAGACTCTGGTTTCCAGCATCTGCAGTCCTCATTTTTACCTTCACTATCCTATCTACCTGAGACTCCACTTTCAAGGAACTATGAACTTAGCATCATAGAGATGTACAGCATGGAAACAGACCCTTCAGTCCAACCCGTCCATGCCGATCAGATATCCCAACCCAATCTAGTCCCACCTGCCAGCACCCGGCCCATATCCCTCCAAACCCTTCCTATTCATATACCCATCCAAATGCCTCTTAATTGTTGCAGTTGTACCAGCCTCCACACTTCCTCTGGCAGCTCATTCCATACACATAACATCCTCTGTGTGAAAATGTTGCCCTGTAAGTCTCTTTTATATCTTTCCCCTCTCACCCTAAACCTATGCCCTCTAGTTCTGGACTCCCGACCCCAGGAAAAAGACTTTGCCTGTATACCCTATCTATGCCCCTCATAATTTTGTAAATCTCTATAAGGTCACCTCTCAGCCTCCAACGCTCCAGGGAAAAGAGCGCCAACCTGTTCAGCTCTCCCTATAGCTCAAATCCTCCAACCCTGGCAACATTCTTGTAACTCTTTTCTGAACCCTTTCAGGTTTCACAACATCTTTCCGATAGGAAGGAGACCAGAATTGCACGCAATATTCTAACAGTGGCCTAACCAATGTCCTGTACAGCCGCAACATGACCTCCCAACCCCTGTTCTCAATACTCTGACCAATAAAGGAAAGCATACCAAACGCCGCCTTCACTATCCTATCTACCTGCGATTCCACTTTCAAGGAGCTATGAACCTGCACTCCAAGGTCTCTTTGTTCAGCAACATTCCCCATTAAGTGTATAAATCCTGTCCTCATTTGCCTTTTCAAACTGCAGCATCTCACATTTATCTAAATTAAACTCCATCAACCACTCTTTGGCCCATTGGCCCATCCAGCTTTTGTTGTACTCTGAGCTACCCTCCTTCACTGTTCACTACACCTCCAATTTTGGTGTCATCTGCAAATTTACTAACTATACCTCCTATGTTCATATCTAAATCATTTACATAAATGACATAAGACAGGGGACCCAGCACCAATCCTTGTGGTACACCACTGGTCACAGGCCTCCAGTCATTAAAGTACCCCTCCACCACCACGCTCTGTTTTCTACCTTTGAGCTAATTTCAAATGGCTAGTTTTTCCCGTTTTCCGTGAGATCTAACCTTGCTCACCAGTCTACTACAAAGAACCTTGTCGAATACATTACTGAAGTCCATATAGATCACACCACCGCTCTGCTCTCATCAGCCCTTTTTGTTACTTCTTCAAAAAACTCAAATCAAGTTAGTGAGACATGATTTCCCATGCACAAAGCCATGTTGACTGTTCTTAATCAGTCCATGCCTTTCCAAATATGTGTAAATTCTGACCTTCCGGATTCCCTCCAACAACTTGCCCACCACTGATGTCAGGCTCGCTAATCTGTGGTTCCCTGGCTTTTCCTTCCCACCTTTCTTAAATAGTGGCACCACATTAGCAAACCTGCTGTCTTCTGGCACCTCACCTATGACTATTGATCATCCAAATCTCTCAGGAAGAGACCCAGCAATCATTTCCTTAATTTCCCACAGAGTTCAAGGGTACACCTGATCAAACCCTGGGGATATATCCATATTTATGCATTTTAAGACATCCAGACATCCACCTCCTCTGTAATATGGGCGTTTTTCAAGATGTCACCATCTATTTCCCCACATTCTATATCTTCGCGTCCTTCTCCACAGTAAACGATGATGCAAAATACTTGTTTAGTATCTCTCCCAACTCCTGTGGTTCCACACATACGCTGCCCTGCTGATCTTAGAGGGGTTCTATTCTCTCCCTAGTTACCCTTTTGTCCTTATTGTACTTGTAATCTCGCTTTGAATTATCCTTAACCCTATCTTCCTAAGCTATCTCATGTTTTGTTTTTGCCCTTCTGATTTCCCTCTAAAGTGTATTCCTATTGTCTTTAAACTCTTCTAAGGATTCACTTGATTTCTGCTGTCTATACCTGACATGTGCTTCCTTCTTTTTCTTGACCAAATTCACACACATCATTTACTGCATCCGCTGCACCCGATGTGGCCTCCTCTACTGGGGAGACAGGCCGCCTACTTGCGGAACTTTTCAGAGAACACCTCTGGGATACCCGGACCAACCAACCCAACCACCCCGTGGCTCAACACTTCAACTCCCCCTCCCACTCCACCAAGGACATGCAGGTCCTTGGACTCCTCCATCGCCAGACCATAGCAACACGACGGCTGGAGGACAAGCGCCTCATCTTCCGCCTAGGAACCCTCCAACCACAAGGGATGAACTCCGATTTCTCCAGTTTCCTCATTTCCCCTCCCCCCACCTTGTCTCAGTCCCAACCCTCAAACTCAGCACCACCTTCCTAACCTGCAATCTTCTTCCTGACCTCTCCGCCCCCACCCCCACTTCAGCCTATCACCCTCACCTTAACCTCCTTTCACCTATCGCATTTCCAAAGCCCCTCCCCCAAGTCCCTCCTCCCTACCTTTTATCTTAGCCTGCTTGGCACACTTTCCTCATTCCTGAAGAAGGGTTCATGCCCGAAACGTCGATTCTCCTGCTCCTTGGATGCTGCCTGACCTGCTGCGCTTTTCCAGCAACACATTTTCAGCTCTGATCTCCAGCATCTGCAGTCCTCACTTTCTCCTATCCTTTTCCAACACTATTTTAAAAGCTCCAAAGTAGCTCCCCACTGACACCGCAGTCAGTTGCCCTGCCTTATTTCACAAGAGTAGGTAAGGTTTTGCACCTTTGTAGAAGGCACATCCGCACAATGAATCAGAAAATTTTCTTGTACACAAAGAACAAAGAAAATTACACAACAGGAACAGGCCCTTTGGCCCTCCAAGCCTCCAATCCAGATCCTCTATCTAAACCTGTCACCTATTTTCTAAATGTCTGTATCCCTTTGCTCCCTGCCCATTCATGTATCTGTCCAGATACATCTTAAATTATGCCATTGTGCTTGCATCTACCACCTCCGCTGACAACGCATTCCAGGCACTGACCACCCTCTACGTAAAGAACTTTGCATGCATATCTCTCCAAAACTTTTCCCCTCTCACTTTGAACTCATGACCTCGGATAATTGAGTTCCCCCACTCTGGGGAAATAGTTTCTTGCTATCCACCCTATCTATACCTCTCATGATTTTGTAGACCTCAATCAGGGCACCCCTGAACCTCTGAAGAAAATAATCCTAATCTACTCAACCTTTCTTCATAGCTAGTGCCTACCTTGCCAGGCAACATCCTAGTGAACATCTTCTGCACCCTCTCCAAAGCATTCATATCCTTTTAATAATGTGGTGACCAGAACTGTATGCAGTATTCCAAATGTGGCCAAACCAAAGTCTTATAACTGTAAAGTGACCTGCCAACTTTTGTACTCAATATTGTGTCCGATGAAGACTTACACACTGAACAAATTTCTCTCCATCTAAACCCTTAATGCTATGGAAGTCACAGTCTATGTTTGCATTATTAAAGTCCCCAACCATTATCACCCTATTATTCTTATAGAGAACTGACATAACGGGGAGTCTTTAGTACAATGTGAATAAGGTTATCCTCCCTTTCTTATTTCTCAGTTCCACCCAAATAACTTCCCTGAACATATTCCCATGAATGTCTTCCTGAAGTAGAGCCGTAATGTTATCCCTTATCAAAAATGCCACTCCCCCTCTTCTCTTGACCTACCCCGTTCTATCCTTCCTATAGCATTTGTATCCTGGAATATTAAGATGCCAATCCTGTCCATCCCTGAGCAACGTCTCAGTAATTGCTATGATATACTAGTCCCCTATACCTAACTGTGCCCTGACTTTGTCTGCCTTCCTTGTTCGGCCTCTTGCATTGAAATAAATGTAGTTTAATTTCCTTTGTTCTCTGCTTTTTTCCTGCTTGCCCTGACTGTTTGACTTGACCCTTTTCCTAACTGTAACAATCTTAGACTGATCTCTTTTCTCACTATCTGCCTGAGTCCCACCCCACCCCCCCATCTTAGTGGTTTAAATCCTCCTGAGCAGCTCTAGCAAGTCTCCCTCCCAATATCTTAGTCCCCTTCCAATTCAGGTGCAATCCTTCTTATAGAGGTCACTTCAACGCAGAAGAGATTCCAATGATCCAGAAATGTGAACCTTTATCCCCTGCAGCAGCTTCTCAGCCATGCCTTTATCTGCTCTATCTTCCTATTCCTACCCTCGCTAGCTTGTGGCATTGGGAGTAATCTAGATAATACTACCCTCGAGGATCTCCTTTTTAAATTCCTGCCTAACTTGCCAATTTCACTCTTCAAAATCTCATCCTTTTCCTTTCTTGTGTCATTAGTTCTAATGTATACAACGGCCTTCTGCTGGTCCTATTCCCCTTTGAGAATATTCCACACTCTCTCCAAGATATCCTTGATCCTGGCACCAGGGAAACAACACACGATTCTGATTTCTTGCTGTTGGCTGCAGAACCAGCTGTCTGTGCCTCTTACTAGAGTCCCCTATCACAATCGATGGCTTGGAACCTGACATATTCTTTGTTACATTAGAGCCAGTTTCAGTATCTGAAACTTGTCTGTTTGTGCTCCATTCCCCTGAGAATCAGTCGCCTCCTACATTTTCCAAAAAGCATACTTGTTTGAGATGGAGATAGCCACAAGAGACTCCTGCACTACTTGCCTGCCTTTCCTACCTTTGCTGGAGATAACCCATCTACCTGACTATCTGCGGTTTTTCTCCCATCTTATAATTGCTATTCCTCATATCTCTTAATTCCTGCACATTCCTCATTGCCTCTGACCGCAGCTGCAACTGATACATCCGACCTGATAGGATTTTCAACTAAATACACGGCAGACGACATCATCAGTAACATGGAAATTCTTCCTAATCTCCCACATCTGACAGGAGTAGCACATCGCTCGACTAAAGAGGGGAAGGTGTGGCACTGTTAGTCAAGGACAGTATTACCGTGGCAGAAAGGATATTTGGTGAGGACTTGTCTCCTGAAGTAGTGTGGGCTGAGTTTAGAAACAGGAAAAGAGACCATAGACCTCTGAAACGTTCCAGTGATTTAGAGGAAAGAATTGCAAAGGTGATTCTGGATAGGAGTGCAAGTAACGGGGTAGTTGTCATGGGGAACTTTAGTTTTCTAAATATTGACTGGAAAAGCTGTAGTTTGAGTACTTTAGATGGATCAGTTTTTGTCCAGTGTGTGCAGGAGGGTTTCCTGATACAGTTTGTAGATAGGGCAACAAGAGGCGAGGCCACATTGAATTTGGTACTGGGTAATGAACCTGGCCAGGTGTTAGATTTGGAGGTAGGTGAGCACTCTGGTGAAAGTGATCATAATTCGGTTGTATTTACTTTAGTGATGGAAAGGGATACGTATGTACCGCAGGGCAAGAGTTAGTGCTAGGGTAAAGGCAATTATGATGCGATTAAGCAAAATTTAGGTTGCATAGACTGGGGGGTGGAAACTGCAGGGGATGCAGACAATTGAAATGTGGAGCTTGTTCAAGCATCAGGTACTGTGTGTCCTTGATAAGTATGTACCCATCAGGCAGGGTGGAAGTGGTCGAGCGAAGGAGCGGTGGTTCACTAAAGAAGTTGAATCTCTTGTCGAGAGAAAGTAGAGGCTCATGTTACGATGAGACGTAAAGGCTCAGTTAGGGTGCTTGAGTTTTACAGGTTAGCCAGGAAAGACATAAAGGGAGAGCTAAGGAGAGCCAGTTGGGGAAATGAGAAGTCTTTGGCAGGTAGGATCAAGGAGAACCCTAAAGCTGACTATAGGTATGTCAGGAATAAAAGAGTGACTAGAGAAAGATTAGGGCCAATCAAGCATAGTAGTGGGAAGTTGTGTGTGGACTCCAAGGAGATAGGAGAGGCGCTAAATGAATATTTTTCCTCCGTATTCACACGGGTAAAAGACAATGCTGTCAAGGAGAATACTGAGGTACAGGCTACTAGAATGGATGGGATTGAAGCTCACAAGGAGGAGGTGTTAGCAATTCTGAAAAGTGTGAAAATAGATAAGTCCACAGGGCCAGATGGGATTTATCCCAGGATTCTCTGGGAAGCCAGGGAGGAGATTGCAGAGCCTTTGGCTTTGATCTTTGTCATCATTGTCTATTGGAATACTGCCGGAAGACTGGAGGATAGCAAATGTTGTTCCCTTGTTCAAGAAGGGGAGTAGAGACAACCCTGGTAGTTATAGACCTGTGAACCTTACTTCTGTTGTGAGTAAAATGTTAGAAAGGATTATAAGAGATAGGATTTATAATCATTTAGAAAGGAATTATTTGATGAGAGATAGTCAACATAGTTTTGTGAAGGGTAGGTCATGCCTCACAAACCTTATTGAGTTCTTTGAGAAAGTGACCAAACAGGTGGATGAGAGTAAAGCAGTTGATGTGTGTATGGATTTCAGTAAAGCGTTTGATAAGGTAGGCTATTGCACAAAATACAGAGGAATGGGATTGAGGGTGATTTACTTGTTTGGATCAGAAATTGGCTATCTGAAAGAAGACAGAGGGTGGTGGTTGATGGGAAATGTTCATCCTGGAGTTCAGTTGCCACTGGTGTCCTGCAAGGATCTGTTTTGGTGCCACCGCTGTTTGTCATTTTTGTAAATGACCTAGATGAAGGTGAAGAAGGATGGATTAGTAAATTTGCGGATGACACCAAGGTTCCTGGATTTGTGGACAGTGCCAAAGGATAGTGCATCTTACAGACGGACATAGATAAGCTGCAGAGCTGGGCCGAGAGGTGACAAATGGAGTTCAGTGTGGAACAGTGTGAGGCAATTTACTTTGGAAGGTGTAACAGGAACACAGAGTACTGGACTAATGCTAAGATTCTTGGTTGTGTGGATGAGTGGAGAGATCTCGGTGTCCATGTACATAGATCCTTGAAGGTTAACACGTAGTTTGATGATTCGTTAAGAAGGTATATGGTGTGTTAGTCTTTATTAGTAGAGAGATGAAGTTTCTGAGCCATGAGGTCATGTTGGCGCTGTACAAAACTCTAGTACAGTTGCACTTCGAGTATTGCATACAGTTCTGGTCACTGCATTATAGGAAGGATCTGGAAGGTTTGGAAAGGGTTCAAAGATTTACTTGGATGCTGCTTGGTATGGAGGGAAGGTCTTACGAGGAAAGGTTGAGGGACTTGAGACTTTTTTGTTAGAAGAAGGTTGAGAGGTGACTGAATTGAGACATACAAGATAATCAGAGGGTTAGATTGTGTGGACAATGAGAGCCTTTTTCCTCGGATGGTGATGGCTAGCATGAGGGGACATAGCTTTAAAACGAAGGGTGATAGGTATAGGACAGTGGTTAGAGTTGTTTCTTTACTCAGAGAGTAGTAAGGGCATGGAACGCCTTGCGTGCAACAGTAGTAGACTCGCCAAGTTGAAGAGCGTTGAAATGGTCATTGCATAAACATATGGATGATAACGGAACAGTGTGGGTTAGATGGGCTTCAGTTTGGTTTCACACCGGTGCAACATTGAGGGCAGAAGGGTCTCTACTGCACTGTAACGTTCTTTGTTCTAAAGACCATCTTTGCACCTTAGCAATCTTCAGCAATCTTTATTCCCCGAAATTCCAAAAGAATGTGACAACTTATGAAATAGTATTTACTGCTCCTGGAAATTGTGGAAATCACCTCCAGACCTAAAATACCTCAAAAAATGAGCAGTTCTTACAGCCACAAGTTTTTTCTGTCCTCCTTCTTGGATAGTTTGGAGGATTTTGGGGCAGTATGGAGAATTTGGTGCAATGGGAAAGAGTGTCGGTTTTACTTGCTTTTTGATTCATACTGTAAGTTTTTTTTTATGTGATAAATTGAAGTCTATGGTTGGGGGCCTGGCACAACACAGAGAATGGCATAACAGAACCATCAGTTCATTGGTTGGTAATAGCTGCTAATTTGAGTATCTATTATAGGTTACTTTCAAATTGAAGTTAAATAAGAGAACTAGTTGCCTATTGTAAATTAAAATACCAATCTCAAATTTTTAAAACACATGTTAAGAACTATGTAACTAAAATTGAAATGCAGAGCCAGGTAATGTGTTGTACTTGCATGATGTGAGAAATGGTGGGCCGCATTGTGGTTCATCGTGTCGGTTGCTTGAGGAACTCCTGCTTGGATTGAAGAGTTGGAGTTTGAGCTTTGAACATGGCAATTCATCAGGGACAGGGAGAATTACGTGCAAATTGTGTTTCAGGAAGCAGTCACATTGTTTAGATTAACTACTTTAACTTTGTTTAGTGGTCAGGGATAGGAAGGTGTGACTACGAGCCAGGCAGTAAGGGGAAATTGAGGAAGTAGTGCTGAAGAAACTTCAGCTCTTGAGCTTGTCTAACAGGGTTATGGCTTGCTTCCTGTGTGCATGAGAGCAGCGACTGTAGGATGGATGAGCAAACTGACTATTTCATTGTGTTTCAGGGAGCCATTCAAGAGAGGGGAGAAAAGAGAACTGTAATTGGGGATAGTATAGTCAGGTGAATACTTTGAGAGTGCTAAAGACTATTGCCTGCTAGATGTCAGAGTTCAGGATATTTCATCTGAGCTGCAAAGGAACTTGGACTGGGAGGGGAAAAGTCCAGCTGTGTGTCTACATAGGCGAAATTGATGCTGGAGATCAGAGTCGAGAGTATGGTGCTGGAAAAGCACAGCAGGTCAGGCAGCATCTGAGGAGCAGGAGAGTCAATGTTTCGGGCAAGAGCCATTCATCAGGAATTTGGCTTGTGAACTGAGGGAGTAAAGAGATTAATGGGAGGAAGTGGGGGTGGGGGGAAGGTAGCTGAAGAGTGCGAAATGGAGGTGGGGGTAATGGTGATAGTTTGGAGAGGAGGGTGGAGTGGATAGATGGGAACGAAGATGGACAGTTCATGAGGGGGGTGCCAAATTGGAAAATTGGAACTGGAATAAGGTGGGGGGAGGGGAAATGAGGAAACCAGTGAAGTCCACATTGACGCTGTGTGGTTGGTGGGTCCCAAGGCGGAAGATGAGGCGTTCTTCCTCCTAGTGTTGGGTGTTTAGGATGTGGCGATGGAGGAGGCCCAGGACTTGCATATCCTTGGTGGAGTGGGAGTTGAGGTATTCGGCCACAGGGCGGTGGGGTTGGTTGGTGCAGGTGTCCCGGTGATGTTCTCTGAGGTGCTTCACAAGTAGGCGTCCTGTCTTCCCAATGTAGAGGAGACTGCATCGGGAACAACAGATACGGTAAATTACATGTGGAAATGCAGGAAAAACTCTGAGAGATGTGGAAGGCTCCTTTTGTGGCCTTGGACGTAGGTAAGGGAGGAGGTGTGGGCACAGGTTTTGCAGTTCCTGTGGTGCCAGGGGAAGGTGCCAGGAGGGTAGGGTGGATTGGTGGGGGATGTGGACCTGACAAAGTAGTTGCGGAGGGAATGGTCTTTACGGAACACAGATAGGGGTGGGGAGGGAACTACATCTCTGGTGGTGCGTCCGTCTGTAGGTGGCGGAAGTATCAGCGGAAAATGATACGATGTGTACAGAGGTTCATGGGGTGGAAGGTGGGGACCGGGGGATTCGGCCCTTGTTGGGGTTTGAGGCGGTGGACCCTAAAACCTGTGCTCACACCTCTCCCTCACCTTTGTCCAAGGCCCCAAAGGAGCCTTCCACATCAATCAGAGTTTTATCTGCACTTCCACACATGTCATTTACTGTATCCATTGCTCCCGATGCAATCTCCTCCAAACTGGGTAGACAGGACACCCCTTGCAGAGTGTTTCGGAGAACATCTCCAGGACACCTGCACCAACCAACCCCACCGCCCTGTGGCTGAACACTTCAACTCCCCCCTCCACTCCTCCAAGGACATGCAGGCCCTGGGCCTCCCCCATTGCCACTCCCTAACCACCCGATGCCTAGAGGAAGAATGCCTCCATTCTGTTCCCCTCTGTTCCCCTCCCATCCGTTCCCTTCCCCGCCCATCCGTTCCCTTCCCCGCCCATCCGTTCCCTTCCCCGCCCATCTGTTCCCTTCCCCGCCCATCCGTTCCCTTCCCCGCCCATCCGTTCCCTTCCCCGCCCATCCGTTCCCTTCCCCGCCCATCCGTTCCCTTCCCCGCCCATCCGTTCCCTTCCCCGCCCATCCGTTCCCTTCCCCGCCCATCCGTTCCCTTCCCCGCCCATCCGTTCTCTTCCCCTCCCAATTGTTCTCTTCTACTCCCTCCACCCCAACCGTTCTCTTCCCTGCCTATCTGTTTTTTTCAAACCCCCTACCCCATCCAGTATTTTCCTCTCCTATCTGGGCAATTGATGACGGGACTAGGAGAAAGTGAGGATTGCAGATGCTGGAGATCATAGTCAGAAAGTGTGGCGCCGGAAAAGCACAGCTGGTCAGGCAGCATCTGAGGAGCAGGAGAGATGGGACTCCGACCTCTGAAGAATCATGAGAGTAAAGCAAGATGCTGAAGAAACTTACTCGCAGAAGTCATTTTATATTTTAGTAAGCATTTTCTTACGTCTTTGTGAGTTGCAAGGTATTCCGATGGAAGTGGACACGTTTGCCAGTCTGCCTGAGTTGGTGAACAGGATGATCTAGGGAGATGTCAGAGGTAGGTTCTTTACGCAGACCGTGTTAGGTGCATGGAATGCACTGACAGTGGCGGTAATAGAGTCAGTCTGAGACATTAGGGATATTTAATTGAGTGCTGGACAAGCCCGTGGATAGCAGTAAATTGAGTGGTGCGTAGATTAGGTTGATTTTAGACAAAGAAACTTGATTTATTTGACTTGCCATGGAGAACTGCTTTGTATGTGGAAAGAATGCATTACTTTTACCAGGCAGATGAAAAGCAATAAGTAATTCTCCTGTGGAGCTTAAGCTTTTCCTGCTCTTAGGAGTCTCATATTTTCTGAGGCACCAGACACTAAAACCTTTCAACAGTTGATTGATGTAGTTAAGGAATATTACGACACCAAACTTCCTTTCATTCTATCACTTTTACTTGGCAATTCGAGAACTGGAGAATCTGTATCAGGGTTTGTGACTAGGTTAAGACAACTGAGAGAGGGCTGTGAATTTGCTTTAACCCTTGTTGAAATGCTTAGAGACCATCTGGTAATGGGATTAATGATGTGACTATGCAAAAATGCTTGCTGGCTGAAGCTCAACTGGACTTCAAACAGGTGCTACAACTGACTTTCACATTGTAAAATGCAGCAACTGGAGAACGTGAGTTGCAAGGTATTCCGATGGAAGTGGACTCACTTGCCAGTCTCCCTGAGTTTGGGGAACAGGAAGGTCTAGGGCAATGTCAGAAGTAGGTTCTTTACGCAGAGAATGGTAGGTGTGTGGAATGCACTGCCAGCGGTGGTAGTAGAGTCAGTCAGAGACATTAGAGACATTTAAGCAACTGCTACACAAGCATATGGATGGCAGTAAATTGAGAGGTGTGTAGGTTAGGTTGATTTAGATTAAGATAAATGCTTGGTACAACTTCGTGGGGTAAAGGGCCTGTACTGTGCTGTACTGTTCTGTGTTTTATTACTAGAGTGCAAGCAGCTGCATAGCTTCACTTGGGAAATATCCTGTATGCTCTGAGGCAGTTATTTCAGATACCCTGGTTAAATTAAACAACACCAATAGAACACAAACTTGAAATGATACTAAACTACATTGTGTTGTATATGCATATAATCACTTGTTATGGACCAGGCCTGACCCCTTAAAACATTTTTAAGCAGGTAACCCAGACTATAACTTTGCTATTTGTTTTAGTTAAGTGTATAGTGGATATTCCCAGAGTGAATAAGTTGATTCGACTGCCATGTTTTAAACAAACAGAATTTATTTACAAACTTACAGAATGAAATACAAAGAACAGAAAATAGAATACCAGATAGCTTATCCTATCCAAAACCTGACGGTCCAAACCTGACACTATCCCGATTTAATGATGCTGGTCTGAATAACTTGTAACAGTCCCAATAAACAAACGCCTTAGCACCAAGAGTAAAAATGACAATTCCCAGCAACTGATCAGGTGTTCTCTAGAACGCTGTGGGAAGCGAGGGAAGTGATTGCTGAACCTCTTGCTGAGATATTTGTATCATTGATAGTCACAGGTGATATGCAGGAAAGTGCCGGAGGTTGGCTAATGTAGTGCCACTATTTAAGAAAGGTGGTAAGGACATACCAGGGAACTATAGACCAGTGAGTTTGACGTCGGTGACAGGGAAGTTGTTGGACTGGGGACAGGATGTACATGTATTTGGAAAGGCAAGGACTGATTAGGGATAGTCAACTTTGTCCGTGGGTTATCATGTCTCTCAAATTTGATTGAGTTTTTTGAAGAAGTAACAAGGAGGATTGATGAGGGCAGAGCAGTGGATGTGATCTGTATGGACTTCAGTAAGGCGTTTGACAAGGTTCCCCATGGGAGACTGGTTAGCAAGGTTAGATCTCATGGAATACAGGGAGAACTAGCCATTTGGATACAGAACTGGCTCAAAGGTAGAAGACAGAGGATGGTGGTGGAGTGTTGTTTTTCAGATTGGAGACCTGTGACTAGTGGAGTGCCACAAGGATCAGTGCTTGTCATTTATGTAAATGATTTGGATGTGAGCTTAAAAGGTATAGTTAGTAAGTTTGCAGATGACAACAAAATTGGAAGTGTAGTGGACAGCGAAGAAGGTTACCTCAGATTACAATGGGATCTTGATCAGATGAGCCAATGGGCTGAGGAGTGGCAGATGGAATTTAATTTAGATAATTGCGAGGTGCTGCATTTTGGGAAAGCAAATCTTAGTCGGACTTATACACTTAATGGTAAGGTCCTAGGGAGTGTTGCTGAACAAAGAGACCTTGGAGTGCAGGTTCATAGCTCCTTGAAAGTGGAGTCGCAGGTAGCTTGGGTAGTGAAGAAGGCGTTTGGTATGTTTTCCTTTATTGGTCAGAGTATTGAGTACAGGGGTTGGGAGGTCATGTTGTGGCTGTACAGGACATTGGTTAAGCCACTTTTGGAATATTGTGTTCAATTCTGGTCTCGTTCCTATCGAAAGGATGTTGTGAAACTTGAAAGGGTTCAGAAAAGATTTACAAGGATGTTGCCAGGGTTGGAGGATTTGAGCTATAGGGAGAGGTTGAATAGTCTAGGGCTGTTTTCCCTGCAGTGTTGGAGGCTGAGGGGCGACCTTATAGAGATTTATAAAATTATGAGGAGCATGGATAGGATAAATAGACAAAGTCTTTTCCCTGGGGTCGAGGAGTCCAGAACTAGAGGGCAAAGGTTTAGGGTGAGAGGGGAAAGATATAAGAGAGACCCAAGGGGAAACCTTTACACTCGTTGGATGGTGGGTGTGGGAATTGGCTGTCAGAAGAAGTGGTGGGGCCTGATACAATTACAGCATTTAAAAGGCATCTGAATGGGTTTATGAAAAGGAAGGGTTAAGAGAGATATGGGCTGAGTGCTGGCAGGTGGGACTAGATTGGGTTGGGATATCTGGTCGGCATGGACGGGTTAGACCAAAGGGTCTATTTTCATGCTATACATGTCTGTGTCTCTATGACTCTATCAAGAATAATGCTGGTTTAACCATAGCAAAACTCCAAAACATAGCCAAGTCTCTGCCAGCAGTTACAATTTTCTTCAGGATCCTACCTGGTAAGACATTGTAATATTGATTGGACCTTCCTTAATGCATATAGTTTGGATGGAGCAGACTTTGTCAGGTGTGTCCAAGAAGGGTTCCTGATGTAAATTGTAGATCGGCTGACAAGAGGGGAGGCCATATTGGACCTGGTGCTTGGCAATGACCCAAGTCACGTGTCAGCTCTCTGGAGGAGAGCATTTCAGTGAAAGTGATCACAACTCCCTGACCTTTACTATAATCATAGAGTGGGATAGGAGCAGACCAAATGGGAAAGTCTTTAATTGGGGGAGGGGGAATTACAGTGCTATTAGGCAGGTGCTGTGGAGTATAAATTGGGAGCTGAAAATGTGTTGCTGGAAAAGCGCAGCAGGTCAGGCAGCATCCAAGGAACAGGAGAAACGACGTTTTGGGCATAAGCCCTTCTTCAGGAATGAGGAAAGTGTGTCCAGCAGGCTAAGATAAAAGGTAGGGAGGAGGGGCTTTGGAAATGCGATAGGTGGAGGGAGGTCAAGGTGAGGATGATAGGCTGGAGTGGGGTGGGGGCGGAGAGGTCAGGAAGATGATTGCAGGTTAGGAAGGCGGTGCTGAGTTCTAGGGATTTGACTGAGACAAGGTGGAGGGAGGGGAAATGAGGAAACTGGAGAAATCTGAGTTCATCCCTTGTGGTTGGAGGGTTCCCAGGCAGAAGATGAGGCGCTCTTCCTCCAACCGTCATGTTGCCATGGTCTGGCGATGGAGGAGTCCAAGGACATGCATGTCCTTGGTGGAGTGGGAGGGGGAGTTGAAGTGTTGGGCTACGGGGTGGTTGGGTTGGTTGGTCCGGGTGTCCCAGAGGTGTTCTCTGAAACGTTCCCCAAGTAGGCGGCCTGTCTCCCCAATATAGAGGAGGCCACATCGGGTGCAGCGGATGCAATAGATGATGTGTGTGGAGGTGCAGGTGAATTTGTGGTGGATATGGAAGTGTTCCATAGGGCCTTGGAAGGAAGTAAGGGGGGAGGTGTGGGCGCAAGTTTTGCATTTCTTGCGGTTGCAGGGGAAGGTGCCGGGAGTGGAGGTTGGGTTGGTGGAGGGAGTCATGGAGGGAGTGGTCTTTTCGGAACGCTGATAGGGGAGGGAAGGGAAATATATCACTGGTGGTGGGGTCCGTTTGAAGGTGGCGGAAATGACGGCGGATGATACGTTGTACATGGAGGTTGGTGGGGTGGTAGGTGAGGACCAGTGGGGTTCTGTCCTGGTGGCGGTTGGAAGGGCGGGGCTCAAGGGCAGAGGAGCAGGAAGTGGAAGAGATGCGGTTGAGGGCATCGTCGACTACATCTGGCGGGAAATTGCGGTCCTAGAAGAAGGAGGCCATCTGGGTTGTACGGTTTTGGAACTGGTCCTCCTGGGAACAGATGCGGCGGAGTCGAAGGGATTGGGAATATGGGATGGCGTTTTTACAGGGGGCAGTGTGGGAGGAGGTGTAGTCTTGGTAGCTGTGGGAGTCGGTCGGTTTATAGTAAATGTCTGTGTCGATTCGGTCACCCGAGATAGAAATGGAAAGGTCTAGGAAGGGGAGGGAGGAGTCTGAGACGATCCAGGTGAATTTGAGGTCGGGGTGGAAGGTGTTGGTAAAGTGGATGAACTGTTCAACCTCCTCGTGGGAGCACGAGGCAGCGCCGATACAGTCATCGATGTAGTGGAGGAAAAGGTGGGGGGTGGTGCCAGTGTAGCTGTGGAAGATGGACTTTTCCACATATCCTACGAAGAGGCAGGCATAGCTGGGGCCCATGCGGGTGCCCATGGCTACTCCTTTGGTTTGGAGGAAGTGGGAGGATTGGAAAGAGAAGTTGTTCAAGGTGAGGACCAGTTCAGTCAGTCGAAGGAGGGTGTCAGTAGAAGGGTACTGGTTGGTACGGCGGGAAAGGAAGAAGCGGAGGGCTTTAAGTCCTTCATGATGGGGGATGGAGGTGTACAGGGATTGGATGTCCATGGTGAAGATAAGGCGTTGGGGACCGGGGAAGCGAAAATCATGGAGGAGGTGGAGGGCGTGGGTGGTGTCCCGAACATAGGTGGGGAGTTCTTGGACTAAGGGGGACAGGACCGTGTCGAACAGATTGGGAACAGATATTCTCAGGGAAATGCATGACAGAAATGTGGAAGTTGTTTAGGGAGCACTTGAAGGTGTGTACTGAATAGGTTTGCTTCACTGAGGCAAGGAAGGGATGGTCGGGTGAAGAAACCTTGGATGACAAGAGATGTGGAACATTTAGTCAAGAAGAAGAAGGAAGCAATGAATAGACAGGGCTCTAGAGGCTTACAAGATAGCCAGCAAGGAACTGAAGAATGAACTTACGAGAGCTAACAGGGGAGAAGAGAAAACCTTGGTGGGTCGGCCTAAGGAAATCCCTAAGGTGTTCTGCATTTATGTGAGGAACAAGAGGATGGGCAGTGTGAGGGTAGGGTCGATCAGGGATAGTGCAGGGAAATTGTATGTTGAGATAGGGTAAGTCCTTTATGAATACTATGCTTCAGTATTCACTACTGAGAGAGGTTCAGGGGATTAGATTAGATTCCCTACAGTATGGGAACAAGCCCTTCGGCCCAACAAGTCAACACCAACCTCGAAGAGCAACCCACCCAGACCCATTCCCCTACCCTATAGTTACCCCTGACTAATTACAGGCGGCACGGTGGCTCAGTGGTTAGCACTGCTGCCTCACAGCACCAGGGTCCCAGGTTCGATTCCAGCCTCGGGTGACTGTCTGTGTGGAGTTTGCACATTCTCCCCGTGTCTGCGTGGGTTTCCTCCAGGTGCTCTGGTTTCCTCCCACAGTCCAAAGATGTGCAGGTCAGGTGAATTTGCCATGTAGTGTTAGGTGCATTAGTCAGAGGGAAATGAGTCTGGGTGGGCTACTCTTCAGAGGGTCGGTGTGGACTGGTTGGGCCGAACGGCCTGTTTCCACACTGTAGGGAATCTAATCTAATGCATCTAACACTATGGGCAATTTAGCATGGCCAGTTCATCTGACCTGCACATCTTTGGATTGTGGGAGGAAACCGGAGCACTAAGAGGAAACCCACCAAGAGGAAGCAGTGCTAACCGCTGAGCAACCATGTCGCCAAAGTCATTTGTGAGGATGGTGTGAAATAGGCTGATCCATTCAAGATTGATGTTAAGAAGAGGGATGTGGTGGAAATTTTGAAAAACATGAAGCTGGCTAATCCCCTGGGCCAGATATCATATACCCAAGGTTACTACAGGAAGCGAGGGAAGACATTGCTGAGCCTTTGGCAATGATCTTTGCGTCCTCACTGTCCACTAGAGTATTACCAGATGATTGGAGAGTGGCAAATGTTATTTCCTAGTTCAAGAAATGGAAAAGGGATAACCCTGGGAATTACAGGCCAGTCAGTTTTACATCTGTTGTGGGCGCACTAACGTGTTCAGCCGCAGGTCGGTGGGGTTAGTCAGTGCGGGTGTCCTAGAGATGTTTGGTGAAATGATCTGCAAGTTGGCGACCTGTCTCCCCGATGTAGAGGAGACCATATCGGGTGTGACGGATGCAGTAGATGACGTGTGTGGATGTTTGTGTGGAAGGACGTGTGTGTCAGAGAGGTATTCTCAGGGTGGATAGCAAGAAGCTTTTTCCCAGAATGTGGAACTCAATTACTAGGGAGAAGGGAAAGGTTTAGGGGAGATACGCGTGGAAAGTTCTTTACGCCGAGGGTGGTGGGTGCCTGGAACGCGTTGCCAGCAGAGGTGATAGAGGCAGGAACGATAGCGTCATTTAAGACGTATCTAGACAGATACATGAATGGGGAGGGAGCAAGGGGATACAGATCCTTAGAAAAGAGGCGGCAGGTTTAGATAGAGGATCTGGATCGTCGCAGGCTTGGAGGGCCGAAGGGCCTGTTCTTATGCTGTAATTTTCTTTGTTTTTTGTACAGGTAAATTTCAGTTGAACGTGGAAGGTGGGGAGGGTGGAATGATGGAGGACATAGACCTGACAAGGGAGTTGTGGTGGGAATGGTCGCTCCCAGAGGGGTTCAGTCCTTGTTGCAATTCGAGGGGTGGGGCTCAAGGGCGGAGTTGTGGGAAGTGGAGAAGAAGCGTTGGAGGGCATCGTCGACCATGTGGGAGGGTGAATTCTGGTCTTTGAAGAAGGAGACAATCTGGAATGTTCTGTGGTGAAATTGGTCCTCCTGGGAGGAGATATGATGGAGGAATTGGGAATAAGGGATAGTGTTTTTACAGGAGGCAGGGTGGGAGGAGGTTTAATCCAAGTAGCTGTGGGAGTCTGTGGGTTTGTAATGAATGTCTGTGTTGTTGTGTTGACTCGGTTGCTGGAAATGGAGATGGAGAGGTTCAGGAAGGAGAGAGAGGTGTCTGAGATGGCCAAGGAGAACTTGAGGTCGGGGTGGAAGGTGTTGGTGAAGTTGATGAACTGTTCAACCTCCTCGTGGGAGCATGTGGTAGCACTGATGCAGTTATCAATGTAGCGGAGGAAGAGGTAGGGAATGGTGCTTGTGTAACTTCAAAGATCGACTGTTCCTCATACCTGATGAAGGGGTAGGTGTTGCTGGTGCCCATGGCTACTCCTTGGTTTAGAGGAAGTGGGAGGATTGGAAGGAAAAGTTGTTGAGGGTGCGGACCCATTCAACCAATCGAATGAGAGTGTCAGTGAAACGGTACTGGTTGGGTCAGCGTGAGAGGAAGGAACGGAGGGCTTGGAGGCCTCTGTCATGGCAGATAGGTGTGTACAGGGACTGGATGTCCATGGTGAAGATCCCCAGAGGCCATGTGGTTGTGTGATGATGGTTTGGTGATGGGAGGAGAATTGTAGTTGAGGGGGCAGTAGGAGGAGGTGTCCATGAGTTGGCGCTTGGTTTCCGCGGTGTAAAAGTTGATTTGCCAAACTATCACTGTGCCACCCTTGCCTGCAGGTTTGATGGTGAAGTTGGGATCAGTTCAGAGGAAGTGGAGAGCTGCGCGTTGTGAGGGTGAGAGGTTAGAGTAGGTGACGGGGGGGGATGGACAGGTTGAGGCAGTCAGTGTCTCAATGGCAGTTAGGTATGAAGAGATCGAGGGTGGATAACAGACCAGCATGGGGTGTCCAGGTGTATGGAGTATGTTAGAGGTGGGGGAAGGGGTCCTCGGAGGGTGGGCTCCAGCATTTGCTGTCCTCACTTTCTCCTGGCAAATTATTGGAGAGGATTCTGAGGCAGGATATATGATCATTTGGAAAAGCATAGCTTGATTAAAATAGTCCCCATGGTTTTGTGAGGGACAGGTCATGCCTTTTAAGCCTAATTGAATTCTTTGAGGATGTGACAAAACACTGATGAAGGTTGGGCAATGGATGTGGTGTTTAGCAAGGCGTTTGATCAGGTTTCCCACGGTAGGCTCATTCAGAATGTAAGGAGGCAATGGATGCAGGGCAATTTGGCTGGCCCATAGAAAACACAGAGGGTGTAGTTGACAGAAAGCATTTAGCCTAGAGCTTGCTGACCAGTGGTGTTCCGCAGGGATGTATTTTGGAACCTCTGCTCTTTGTGATTTTTATGAATGACTTAGATGAGGAAGTGGAAGGGTGGGTTATTATGTTTGCCGATGACACAAATGTTGGTAGAGTTGTGTATAGTGTATAGTGTGGAGGGCAGTGGGACATTGACAGGATGCAGAGCTGGGCTGAGAAGCGGCAGATCGAGTTCAACCTGGAAAAGAGTAAAGTGATTCAGCTTGGGATGTCAAATTTGAATGCAGGTTACAGGTTAAAGTCAGGATTCTTGACTGTATGGAGGAACAGAGGGATCTTGGGGTCCTTGTCCATAGATTCCTCAAAGCTGCCACCCAAGTTGATAAGGTTGTTAAGAAGGCGTATGGCATGTTGGCTGTCATTAGCAGAGGGATTGAGTTTAAAAGCTGCAGGGTTATGCTGCAACTCTGTAAAACCCTACTTAGACCACACTTGGAATATTATATTCAGTTTTGGTTGCCTCATTATAGAAAGGACGTGGAAGCTTTAGAGAAGGTGCAGAGGAGATTTACTTGTATGCTGCCTGGACTGGAGGCAATATATTATGAAGAAAGGTTGAGGAAGCTAGGGCTTTTCTCTTTGAAGTGAAGAAGGAAGAGAGGTGACCTGATAGAAGTGTACAAGATGTTGAGAAGCATAGGCAGAAGGGATAGCCTGAGACGTTTTCCCATGGCGGAAACAGCTCTCACGAGGGGGCATAATTTTAAGGTGATTGGAGGAAGGTTTGGGGAGATGTCAGAGGCAGATTTGTTACACAGAGAGTGGTGTGTACGTCTAATGCATGGATGGCTGTAGTAGTAGAGTCAGATACATTAGTGATTTTGAAATGACTCTTGGTTCAGCACATGGATTATAGTAAACTGAAGGGTATGTCGGTTAATTTGGTCTTAGAGTAGGATAAAAGGTTCGCAAAACATCAAAGGCTGAAGTTCCTGTTCTATGCTCATTAATACAACATTGACCACAAGTTGTTGGCATTCACCCGCCCCTAGACGACTATCCTGTAGCCACTTGTGATATCCTGGACCTTGACACCAGTGAAACAATATACAATTCTGGAATCACATTGCCCACAGAATCATCTGTCTGTTCTCCTGACTAATAAATCCTCTATCACTTGTTTGTTTTTTCATCTTATTCAACTCTTGTACAGCCAAGTTGCTTGCAGTGCCACAAATGTGACTCTGATTGCACTCCCTTGAGAAATCAGCACATTCATTAATTTCCAAGTTGGAAAACTAGTTTATGAGTGGAACATTAATGGAGTCCTGCATTACCTGCCTGTTTCTCTCAAACTGACTGGTGGTCACTCATTGCCTTCCTTTCTCCAGGCTTCTGGCTGACGTAGATCCATCTCACTGAATTAATCTATATAAGTCTCATTCTCTTATATATGCTGCAATATCTTAAGTTCACATTCAAACTTCAGACCACAAGTTTCTGCAACTTGAAAGACTTCCTGTACAAATGGTCATCTAAGACTCTGACATGGTCCCTGATCTCCCATATATTACAAGCCATACATTGCACTTGGCTTACTTCTGCTATCATTGTCTGGAAGGTAAGCTTACATAGACTTACTTCAGCTTCATTTCCTGATAAAGGGCTCTAGCCCGAAACGTCGATTCTCCTGCTCCTCGGATGCTGCCTGACCTGCTGTGCTTTTCCAGCATCACACTCTCAGCTGTGATCTCCAGCATCTGCAGACCTCACTTTCTCCTTACTTCAGCTTCAACACAGCAGTGAGAGAGGAGGCAACATGAGGATGTATTGAGGCACAGGACCATGGTCTCAGTGCTTCTGCTTCAACACAGCCATGCGAGAAAGATATATTGAAACACTGGCTCAATTTTAAGCTTACTTTACTTCCCATATACTATTGTTCTTGTGAAAGCCTGCGTTAAAGAAAAATGCACTTCAGAAGCAGCGCTTAAAGTGTTAGTGATGTAATCGCTTTAGAGCCAACACATGTTCTAAAAGTTCATGCTGTAGAAACAGCATCCCCGGTTCATCAATTGAGTTACAGCGAATATGCATTGACAAAGCGTGTGCTACAACAGAACGACATGTACTTTGCTTGCTTATATTACTTTTATTTTGTTGACCCTAACTTTCATATTACTGTTGTTTCTCAGTTAATCCTTTCTTCCAAAAAAATAGACTTCTTTAATCATGTACCAATCAACACACTACTTCCCTGATAAAATTAAAAACCACACAAAACCAGGTTATAGTCCAACAGGTTTATTTGGAAACACTAGCTTTCCGAGCACTGCTCCTTCAACAGGTAGCTGATGAAGGAGCAGTGCTCGGAAGGCTAGTGCTTCCAATTAAACCTCTTGGACCAGAACCTGGTGTTGTGAGATTTTTAACTTTGTCCACCCCAGTCCAACACTGGCACATCCACATCATGGCTACTTCTGTAATGTCACTGTTTGATTTTTGTTTTTGTAAAATATCCTACTTCTCTCATTGTTATGCCCCAATCGATAGTCCTCCTATTGCCTTCTTATTTGCTGCTGGGTTGAAACTTGAAGTGCTGGTATTAAAATAAGATGATCAGCCATGATCTTATTGGCAGAGCAGGCTTTATGGGCCAAATGGACTGTACTCAACCCCATTTTCAACGTATTTTATAATGAAGGTGGCTACAGGTTGAGTAGGCAGGAAGGCAGTGCGGAGGTCATCGCTAGCTGCGGTCACAGTCTAGTGCAATGGCTAGAAATATCTTGCCAGTTGAGCCTGAAGCAGGAGAAGAAAAAAATATTGCACTTAAGATGCATAAACACAAATAGATAGGTTGCAAGAAGATTTTTGCACAAATTTGAAAAAAGATGAGAACTGTCGCAATGAAGCAGCAACCGATACAGTATAAGGAAATGATTAATTGATTTGGAAGCTATTTATCAAAATTCTTACCCACTATGTCACTGGATTATGAACCATTACAGCATCTCATGGATAGCGATAATGAGGCACAAAAATGAAGCACTGTTCACTAAAATCAAGCATCTAGCAACGGCTGTGGCTGTGCTGTAATAATATGCTGTAAATTGTTACGATCTTTGCTGATGTTATTACTTGTTTTTAAATTATTCATTCACGGGACAAGGGCATCACTGGCCAAGCCAGCATTTATTGCCCATCACTAATTGCCCAGAGGACAGTTAAGAAGTCAACTGTGTTGCTGTGGATCTGGAGTACATGTAGCCCAGACCAGGTAAAGATGGCATTGGAGAACAAAATGGGTTTTTCCCAACAATTGACGATGGAGTCACAGTCATCATTACACTCTTACATTCAGATTTGATTGAGTTCAAATTACACCATCAGCTGTAGCTGGGTTTGAACCTGAGTCCTCACAATATTACCTGGGTCTCTGGATTAATAGTCTATGATAATACCACCAGGCCATTGCCTCCCCTAAACCGATCAAATCCCAGACTGAAATCTGACTTGATAGATCATAGTTTTTGTTTGGTTTTAGCAAGGTGGTATCTCACTGAAAGATAAGCATGCAATGCTACATATTTAGATTGAATCCATTCATAAGCTTATTATGCAAAAGAAACAAAGATAAAATAGAATAAACCAAACTACTTACTTACACCTTTGATAGAATTCACACCAAAGACAAATACCTTCTCTATTAACTCTAAAGGGCTCAATTTAGCTCCCAACCTCGAGAATCTGGTAGCCTCTTTCTGGAGTTGTCTTTTCAGCTTCAAACAAACAAATTATTATCTGCAACATCCTTACATTGAAGTAATCTGTTTCTTAACCATTCTAAACAACTGAGCCTGGCATTGTGGCTCAGTAGGGAAGGGGGAAAATAGAAAAGCGCTAGTGGTGGGGGACTCAATAGTTAGACGGATTGACAGGAGATCTTGTGGTTAGGAAAGGGACTTCCGGAAGGTATGTTGCCTCCCTGTTTCCAGGGTCTGGGATGTTGTCAATCGGGTTTACAAGATTCTGAAGGGGGAGGGTGAGCAGCCAGAAATCGTGGTACATATTGGCACCAATGATATAGCCAGGAAAGGGATTGAGGATCTGAAAAGTGACTACCGAGAGTTAGGTTGGAAGCTGAAGAGCAGGACGAGTATAGTGATCTCAGGTTTGCTACCGGTGCACAAGATAGTGAGGTGTGGAACAGTTAGCGAATGTAGCTTAACACGTGGCTGCGAGGCTGGTGCAGGAGGGAGGGGTTCAGATACCCTAGACCATTGGGATGCCTTCTGAGGAAGGTGAGACCTGTACATGAAGGACGGGTTGCACCTGAACCGGAGGGGCACAAATGTCCTAGGTGGGAGATTTGCTCGTGTGATTCGGGAGGGTTTAGATGAGTTTGGCAGGGGGGTGGCAATCACAGCCACATGTCTGTGAGGGGGTCAGTTGCAGACGGGACAGTGACAGGATATATTGAATCTATCAGGAAGGTTTCTCATGCGAAGAAACAAAGGGATTGGTTAAAGTGTGTCTGCTTTAATGCAAGGAGTGTCCGAAATAAGAGTGACAAACTTAGAGCATGGATCAGTACTTGGGGCTACGATGTTGTGGCCATAACGGAGACGTGGGTTTCACAGGGGCAGGAATGGTTGCTTGATGTTCCAGGGTTTAGAACGTTTAAAAAGAACAGGGAGGGTGGTAAAAGAGGGAGGGGGAGTAGCATTGCTAATCAGAGAGTGCATCATAGCAACAGAAACAAAGGTTGCTGAGGGAGGTTTGTCGACTGAGTCAGTATGGGTGGAAGTTAGGAACAGCAAGGGAACAGCCACCGCATTGGGGGTTTTCTACAGACCACCTAATAGCAGTAGAGAGATTGAAGATCTCTTAGATGGGCAGATTCTGGAAAAATGCAAAAGTAAAAGGGTTGTTGTTATGGGTGATTTCAACTTTCCCAATATCGACTGGAACCTCCTAAGTGCAGATGGTTTGGATAGAGCCGTTTTTGTCAGGTGTGTTCAAGAGGGTCTCCTTACTCAGTATGAGACAGACCGACGAGGGGAGAGGCCATTTTGGATTCTATCCTCGGCAATGAGCCAGGACAGGTGTCAGATCTTGCGGTAGGAGAACACTTTGGTGAAAGTGATCACAACTGCCTCACATTTAGCATAGCCTTGGAGAGGGAAAGGAGCAGTTACCGAGGGAAGATATTTAATTGGGGAAAAGGAAATTATGACGCTATCAGATAGGAGTTGGGAAGTACAGACTGGGTTGAAACTTTATTGCTGGAACAGCACAGCAGGTCAGGCAGCATCCAGGGAACAGGAGATTCGACGTTTCGGGCACAGGCCCTTCTTCAGGAATGAGCAGAGAGTGTTCAGCAGGAGAAGATAAAAGGTAGGGAGGAGGGACTTGGAGGAGGGGAGTTGGAAATGTGATAGGTGGAAAGAGGTCAAGGTGAGGGTGATAGGTCGGAGTAGGGTGGAGGCGGAGAGGTCAAGAAGAAGACTGCAGGTCAGGAAGGCGGTGCCGGGCTGGAAGGATCCGGCTGAGACAAGGTGGGGGGAGGGGGGATGAAGAAACTGGTGAAGTCCAAGTTCATCCCCTGCGGTTGGAGGGTTCCCAGTCGGAAGATAAGACGCTCCTCCTCCGACCGTCGGGTTGTTGTGGTTTGGCGGTGGATGAGTCCAATGACCTGCATATCCTCGGTGGAGTGGGAGGGGGAGTTGAAATGCTGTGCCACAGGTTGGTTGGGTTGGTTCGTCCGGGTGGCCCAGAGGTGCTCCCTGAATCGCTCCGCAAGTAGGCGGCCTGTCTCCCCAATATAGAGGAGGCCACACCGGATGCAGTAGATGATGTGGGTGGAGGTGCAGGTGAATCTGTGGCGGATATGGAAGTTTCCCTTGGGGCCTTGGAGAGAAGTGAGGGGGGAGGTGTGGGCGCAAGTGTTGCACCTCCTGCGGTTGCAAGGGAAGGTGCCGGGAGTGGTGGTTGGGTCGGTGGGGGGTGTGGATCTGACAAGGGAGTCGCGGAGGGAGTGGTCTCTACGGAAAGCTGATAGGGGAGGGGAGGGAAATATATCCTTGGTGGTGGGGTCCGTTTGGAGGTGGCGGAAGTGACGGCGGATGATGCGCTGTACATGGAGATTGGTGGGGTGGTAGGTGAGGACCAGTGGGGTTCTGTCCTGGTGGCGGTTGGAGGGGCGGGGCTCAAGGGCGGAGGAGCGGGAAGTGGAGGAGATGCGGTGGAGGGCACCGTCGACTGTACAGACTGGGAGCAATTGTTCCACAGAATGGGCACAGCAGGCTTTGGAGAGGGTGCAAAGAAGGTTTACCAGGATGCTGCCTGGACTGGAGGTCTTGACTTATGAAGAAAGGTTGAATAAGCTTGGAGGAAGAGAGGAGACCTGATCGAGGTGTACAAAATAACAAGAGGAATAGATAGAGTCAATAGCCAGAGACTTTACCCCAGGGCAGGATTGACTGCTACGAGAAGTCATAGTTTGAAGATATTAGGAGGAATGTATAAAGGAGACATCAGGGGTAGGTTCTTTACGCAGAGAGTTGTGAATGCACGGAATGCGTTGCCAGCTGTGGTGATGGAAGCAAAGTAATTGGGGACATTAAAGCGACTGCTGGACATGCACATGGATAGCAGTGAGTTGAAGAGTGCGTAGGTTAAGTTAGTATATTTGACATGAGGATTAAATCTCGGCACAACATTGTGGGCCAAAGGGCCTGTTCTGTGCTGTACTTTTCTATGTTCTATGTTCTAACCCACTCTCAGTGACTACTTTACATTTGAATCAAGACCCTGCACAACCTTTTTGCCCCAATTGGGAAAAAACAATCCATGTTCATAACTTTTAAATTAGAGTCTGGTGTGCAATTGTTTACTTTGTTCTCATGTAAACTTTTCCCTGTGTAACTACAAAACTGTTACTCCCCAAAAGTCTTTCGCTCACATTGTTTCATAAAAGAAATCATTATGGCTACAAAAATATTTACATTTTAATCATTAAACCCCCTCAGTCAGACAGAAAACCGTTATGCTACTGGTTCAAGTTAGAAATTCAAAATTCAGAAATAAATTAAAATATGTATGAAATCACACATTTCACATCACCAAAGCATGATGTAGCCCTGCAATGTGCTCCAGCAAGACTGACTTGGGAGCACCAATAATGTATCAAGGATAACTGTTGTATTTGATAAGATTAGAGTGGTGCTGGAAAAGCACAGCAGGTCAGGCAGCATCGGAGCAGCAGGAAAATCGATGTTGCAGGCAAAAGCCCTTAATCAGGAATGAGGCTGGGAATCTTTGGGATGGAGAGATAAATGGGAGAGGGGGTGGGGCTGGGGGAGAAGGTAGCTGAGAGTGCAGTGGGTGAATGGATGTGAGGATGAAGGTGATAAGTCGGAGAGGAGGGTGGAGTGGATAGTGTGGAAAAGAAGATTAACAGATAAGACAGGTCATGAGGACGATGCTGAGCTGGAAGGTTGGAACTGGGGTAAGGTAGGAGAAGGGGAAATAAGGAAACTGGTGAAATCCACATTGATGCCATTGGGTTGAATTGTTCCGAGGCAGAAGATGAGGCATTCTTCCTCCAGGCAATGGTGAAGGCCCAGGACCTACTTGTCCTTGGCAGAGTGGGAGGGGGAGTTGAAATGTTCGGCCAGGGGGCGATGGGGTTGATTGGTGCGGTTGTCCCGGAAATGTTCTCTGAAGCACTCTGAGAGTAGGTGGCCGGAAGGCTCCTTTGGGGTCTTGGATGGAGGTGAGGGGGGAGGTGTGGGCACATGTTTTGTAATTCCTGTGTGGCAGGGAAGGTGCTGGGAGGGGAGGGTGGGCTGTTAGGGGACGTGGACCTGACCAGGTAGTCGCGGAGGGAACGGTCTTTACGGAAAGTAGATTGGGGTGGGGAAGGAAAGACATCTCTGGTGATGGGGTCCGTTTGTAGGTGGCGGAAATGGCGGAGGATGATGCGATGCCATTTGCATCCATCAAAGCTTCACCTGCACTTCCACACTTGTCATTTACTGTATCCACTGTTCCCAATGCGGTCTCCTGTACATTGTGGAGATTGGCCACAGAGCGCTTCAGAGAATATGTCCGGGACACCCACACTGACCAACCTCATCACCCTGTGACTGAACACTTCAACGCCCCACCCACCCACTCTGCCGCGGACATGCAGGTTTTAGGCCACCGCCACTCGCTTACCACCTGACGCCCGGAGGAAGAATGCCATCAACCCCATGGCATCAATGTGGACTTCACCAGCTTCCTCATTTCCCCTGCCCCCACCTTACCCAGTTCCAACCTTTCGGCTCAGCACTGTCCTCATGACCTGTCCAATCTGTCAATCTTCCTTCTCACCAATCCACCCTCCCCTCCGACCTATCACCTTCACCCCCACCTCATCCACCCATTGCACTCTCAGCTATCTTCCCCACAGCCCCAACCCCTCCCATTTAATCTTTCACCCTGAGGCTCCTAACCTCATTCCTGATGAAGGGCTTTTGCCTGAACCATCGATTTTCCTACTTCTCGGATACTGACTGACTTGCTGTTCTTTTCCAGCACCACACTAATCTTTACTCTAACCTCCAGCATCTGCAGTACCCACTTTCACCCTGTTGTATTTGACAACCTTAGGCTGCGCAAATATGCATTACTATGGCAGGCTTGGATGCTGTGATTATGGTGCTATCTGAGTGCAATTAAATAGCCCTGAGAAGCAGCCTGGTCCAATCCATATGCCTGCCTGTGGGTGTAAAATGCCCTTCTAGCTGTCTTTCGATGCCGATGTGATCTGCCATGCAAGAGTGGGCTGGTGTTGGATTGGAGAAGTGCCATGATGATGGTGAGGGGTTGGCAGTTGGATGCCAATACCTGTGGATAAGGAGTGCGAGTGGCTGGTGATTATTGAATGTACCCTGAGATACTGTTTGGTGCTCTTTGGTGGTTTGTTGCAGCAACAAGTAGGCTGAATTCATCAGGTAATAGCTCTGATTTCCATGTTGCGTTTTCTCAATATCTAACTTGCTTGGTTCCTTTGTTTAAATAGAAAGTTAAATATCAGTGAAGCAAGTTGCAGTGATAATGAATGTTTAGCAAGCTCTGATCTCATTTGTTTGGAAACTCACTGCTCTTGCCTAGTAAGAAATTGCCTTGTTGATCCATTAAGATGCTCCCAACAATAAGATAGGCCTTGCCAGACTCCTTATGTGCAGCTGCCACATGTATCTTTGTAAGATACTGCCTTTTTTTGTGGAAAGTGATGCAGATAATCATCCAGAAATACAGTGTGCCAACAAGAGATTTGCCAAACTGATGAACTAAGGAAAATTAGTAAAGAGGTAGTACTTGAAAAGTTAACTGGAGTGAAGATTTTTAAATTCCCAGGACTAGATGAACTGCACCCCAAAAAGACAGAATATTTTTAAATGGTGGGAGGTTGGGATGTAAGGATGTCCAAGGGACCTGGGTCCTCTTGTTTATGAGACACTTAAAACTAGCATGAGGTGCAACAAGCAACCAGGAAGGCAAATTGTAGTTTGGCTTTCATTAAAAGGATAGTTTCGCACAAGATTAACAATACGTTGCTGCAGTTGTACAGAGCCTAGGTGAGACTGCACCTGGTGTATTATGTACAGTCTTGGTTCTCTTATCTAAGGAAGGATGTACTTCGCGTGGACAGAATGCATTGGAGGTTCACCAGATTGATCACTGGGATATCAGGATTGTCTTTCGAGGAAGGATTGAGAAAAACTGGGCCAGTATTCTCTGAAGTTTTGAAGAATAAAAAGGTGACCTGATTGAAACTAACAAAGTACCTACAGGGAGTGGACAGGGTAGTCATAAATATGATGTTTCCCTGTTTGATGAGTCTAAAACCAAGGGACATAATGTCAGGATAAAGAATAACCATTTAAGATTGAGCTGAAGAGGAGTTTCTTCACTTACAGTTTTGAATCTGTGGAATTCTCTTCCCCAGAGGATTGTAGAAGCTCAAACATTAAGCATATTCAACATAGACATCAATAGATTTGTGGAGACTCATTATATCAAGGCGTCGGACGATATTGTGGGAAAGAGGCTTTGAGATAGATGATCAGTCTTGATCTAGAACAAAGAACAATACAGGACAGGAACAGGCACTTCAGCCCACCAAGCCTGCATCGATTCCTAGTCCTTACTTAGACCCGCTATTTATTGCCCATACCCGGTTTTTATCCCTCTGTTGACCCCTGTTTATGTGTATCAAGATATACCTTAAATGTAGCTAACATGTCTGCTTCCACCGACAGTGCATTCCAGGCACCCACCACTGTCTGTGTGAAAAGCTTTCCCTGCACTTTCCTCTTTTCGTCTTGAAATTATGCCCTCTTGTGATTGACCTTTCAACCCTGGGAAAAAGCCACTGTCTATCCATCCTGTCGATGCTTCATAGTTTAGTAGATCTCCCCCTCAGTGTTGGACTTTCTAGTGAAAACAATCTTAGTTTATTCAACTTCTCCCATACCTAAAACCCTCCAGACCAAGTAAACTCTCTCCGCACTTTCTCCAAAGTATCCACATATTTCTAGTAGTGTGATGACCAGAACTGCACTCAATATTCCAAATTTGCCCAACTAAAGTTTTAGACCGCCATAATATACCTTGCTAACTTTTATATTCAGTGCCCTACCTGTTGAAGGCAAGCATGCTGTATGCCGTCTTGACCACCTTAACCACGTGTCCGCTTTCAGGGATCTGTGGATCTGTATGCCCTCAAATCTTCAATCTATCTATAACTTGTATTCTTCGACAATCCTCTGAATTAATTGATGGAGTAGACTCAATGGCCTACTCATATTCCCGTGTTCTGAATGTGTTCACAAATCCCTAGACAAATCAGTGATATAAATTGGGCAAGCTGACGGTTATAATACACAGATTTGCATTCCTGTCCCTACCCAGGACTTCACTTAGTTTCGGATCCATGGCCGCCATTCTCATCAACCTGCCTACAACAGCGCCAACTATTAAATGGAGAGATTTACCTCCTTTTTCCAGATAATGCAAAGCTAAAACTTGTGATATGTAGTACTCAGTTTTGAATGTATTCTGAATAACTCAACCATATTTATTTTGCAGGAATGATTTTGGGAAAAGGATTTTGGATGCTGGTGGTAAGAAAAAAGACTTCAGTTATTTGTATGAGTAGTTGCGGTTGAATGATTCAAGCACAATACTTTATTTGGTTTCTGCATCAATAAATTGGATTTTTTTCTGGGAATTCTCTGATTAGTAACTCACATAATTTGTTTTTGCTGTACTGTGCCATGTTCATTATGCATCATAAGTTAGTTCATAAAACGTCATGTCCTGGAATGCATATTAAGTCAATCTGAAGACACCAGATTAAGAATCACTAAATTTGTCACTTACGTGTCAGAGGTTTTCTGTTTTGTTTTGAATGCGTGAGCATAATTAAACTTGTTGCAAACAATAGCATCTGCAAAACTGAGCTTTGGCAATATTTTAACCCAGGTATTTTAGTAGAAAACAGCTGGCTGAATGTTTAAAATAGTCTGTACAATTTACTACTTGTTATGTCATGTTGTTCAGCTAATTCAGCAGGAAGTGAGACGTTGTCATCAACAGCATTGCTTTTACTTCTTAATTTCCTAGAATTGTAGCGCTGTATGGTTAGATTAAAGCTACAAATAAGCATCACAAATTAAAATCTTTCAGGTCTCATTCTACTATGATCATACAATCAGAAAAATCTACAGCAAAGAAAGAGATTATTTGAAAAAAAATCAGAAATTGATCTGGACTTGAAAGTTAACTCTCTTTTACCTCCACAGATGCAGCCAGATTTGCTGTGTTTTTCTAGCAATTTTTGATTTTCTTTCAGACTTCCAGCATCTGCAGTCCTTTTTTTTAAGGAGACTAGTTAGCTGATTATGTTTACTCCGGCTAGCTAAAGGAGCAGTCATAATGGCACGGTGGCACGGTGGCACAGTGGTTAGCACTGCTGCCTCACAGCGCCAGAGACCCGGGTTCAATTCCCGCCTCAGGCGACTGACTGTGTGGAGTTTGCACATTCTCCCCGTGTCTGCGTGGGTTTCCTCCGGGTGCTCCGGTTTCCTCCCACAGTCCAAAGATGTGCAGGTCAGGTGAATTGGCCATGCTAAATTATCCATAGTGTTAGGTAAGGGGTAAATGTAGGGGTATGGGTGGTTTGCGCTTCGGCGAGTCAGTGTGGACTTGTTGGGCCGAAGGGCCTGTTTCCACACTGTAACTAATCTAATCTAATCTAATCTAATCTAATCTAATCTAATGTCATACAGCATGGAAACAGACCCCTCGGCCCAACCAGTCCATGCCAACCATAACCCCAAGCTAAACTGCTCCCACCTACCTGTGCTTGACCCATATTCCTCCAAACAAGTTCTTATTTATGCACTTACACAAACATCTTTTAAACGTTGTAACTGTACCTACATCCACCACTACCTCTGGAAGTTCATTACACTTTCAAACCAGTCTCTGTGTAAAGAAAAGAATACCCCTCATGTCCTTTTTAAATCTTACTCCTCTCACCTTATTAATATGCCTCCCAGTCTTGAAATTCCCCATTCTAGGGAAAAGTCACCTGCCATTCACCTTTTTATATCCCTCACATTTTGAGTTTATTTTATAAACTGCTCTAAGGTCACCCCTCAACCTCCTAAGCTCCAGTGAATAAAGTCCCAACTTATTTAACATCCCCTATAACTCAAACTCTCTATTCACGGCAACATCTTGGTAAATCCCTTTTGAACACTCTCCAGCTTAATGATTCCTTCCTATAACAGGGCAAGCATAACTGGACACAGTACTCCAAAAGAGGCCTCATCAGCCTGTACAACCTCAATATGATGTTCCAACTCCTTTACTCAAAGGTCTGAGCAATGAAGGCAAGTGTGCTAAACACCTTCTTAACTACCCTGCCTATTTGTGATGCAAATTTCAAAGAATTATGTATTGAACCCCTATATCTCTCTGATTTACAACACTGCCAGAAGCTCTACTTTTAATTGCACAACTTTCTTTTTTATAAATCAAAATTCAATACCTTGCATTTATCGAAATTAATCTCCGTCTGACACTCTTTAGCCCATTCACCCAATTGATCAAGATCTGTTTGCAATCTTAGATAACTTTCTTCACTGTCCACTAAACCACAAATTTTGGCGTCATCTCCAAAGTTACCACTGTGCCTTATGTATTCTCATCTAAATCATTAACAAATTTTGAGAAGATGGAAATGACATCACCAACCCAAAGAAACCGTAATATATAAATAGAAAGCAGGAATCATCAGCACTACTTCGTCCGGAGGCTCACTGAAGATGTTACCTAGTATGGTGATGAAACGTATGAACATGAACCTTCCAGCTCAGCGAGCAAATCTACATCCAGTCATCTAAATCATTTATGTAAATGACAAACAAAAGTGGACCCAGTACTGATGCCTGTGGAACTCTGCTGGTGATAGGCTTCCAGTCTGAAAAAAAGCCCTGCATCATCACTGTCTGTCGCCTGCCATTAAGCCAATTTTGTAACCAATTGGGAAGCTCACCTTGAATCCCATGTGGCCTAGTTTTACTAATTAGTCTACTATGCAGAACCTTGGAGGCAAAAGCTGTGGCACTGGAAAAGCACAGCTGGTAAGGCAGCATCTGAGGAGCAGGAGAGTTGATGATTTGAGCATAAGCTGTTCATCAGGAATGTAATCTGCAGTCCTCACTTTCTCCTGGTTGATTATAATCTTACTGAAATCTGCAGTCCTCACTTTCTCCTACCATGCAGAACCTTGTCAAAGGCTTTACTGAAGTCATGCTTAGTGTCCATTGTTTATCCCTAAACTTTTTTTCATTCAGTCATGAGATGTGGGCATCAGTGTCTGTGAAGATGGTGGCAAGTTGTTTTTTTGAACTGGTGCAGTCTGTTTTGTGCAGGTACACCCACAATGTCGTTAAGGAGGCAGTTCCACGAGTTTGATCCAACAACACAGATGGGCTGGAAGCGAGATTGGTAAATGGCTTGGATAGGAAATTGGTAGTGGTGGTTTTCCCATGGATCTTCTGCTCATGTCCTTCTAGATGAAAGTGATCATGGGTTTGGAAGGTTCTGTTTTGAGATCTTTGGTGAATTTCTGCAGTGCATCTTGCAGATAATTAACACTGCTGCTACTGACTCTCAGTGGTGGAAGGCATGGATGCCTATGAATGTGCTGTCAGACAAGCAAGCTGGTTTGTCCTGGCTGGTGTCAAGTTTCTTGAGTGATTTTGGAGCAGCACCCATCTAACTAGTTGAGGAGTATTCCGTCACACACCTGACTTGTGTCTGTAGATGGTGAACAGGCTTTGGGGAATTAGGAAGTGAGCTTCCTGCAGGATTCCTAGTCTTTGATTTGGTCTTGTAGACACAGTGTCTATCTGGCTAGTCCAATTCAGTTTTTGTTTAATGGTAACTTTCAGGACGTTGATAGTGAGGGATGTTCAGTGAAGGTAAAGCCATTGAATGTCAAGGGGTGGTTGTTAAATTCTGTCTTGTCAGATATAGTCATTGCCTGGCATTTAGTGGTACGAATGTTAGCTTCTCATCCTCAAATAGTTGTGCTCAACTACCTTTGAAAACCATTACTGGAATTAGCTTCCAACTGTGCAACTACCTTTCAAAGGCATTAATGAAATCATCTCTCAGTTTTGCAGGGAGAGTGTAGTATATCTTGAAAACGGAGCAGAAAAAGTCTTACTACTTTAGTTTTTCAGTAATTTTAAATGAATGAAGACGGGTCTGTGAGGACGTGGAGAGGGCAAAAATGAGGATGTGGAAAGGACTGGAAGGAAAGAGTGTCCCTTCCATCTCCCAATATCCCCTCTGCTTTGGGGGATGGCATGGGCATGGGGCTGGGATGCGGGAAGGTGCAATTGGCTGCTCATAGCTGGATCACTCCCTCCTTTACATAATGGTCAAAAGTCCATCCTCCCATGTTTATGCCTGCATCCCATTTAAATGTGGGCTGAAAATGTGTTGCTGGAAAAGCGCAGCAGGTCAGGCAGCATCCAGGGAACAGGAGAATCGACGTTTCGGGCATAAGCCCTTCTTCAGGAAGGGCCTATTCCCGAAATGTCGATTCTCCTGTTCCCTGGATGCTGCCTGACCTGCTGCGCTTTTCCAGCAACACATTTTCAGCTCTGATCTCCAGCATCTGCAGACTTCACTTTATTCCCATTTAAATGTGCATGTAGAGATTTAAGTCAGGGCATAATGCACATACACTGCCTTAAATCTGTGACCTCTGGTTATGCATCAATTAACTGGAAGGATATGTCTTCTGTTTCAACTGTATTAAAACCTTGCACTATTTTGAAAATTGCTATGAGTTCACTGAATCTCATACCATAATGCAGAAAGTAACCATTCTGCCCATCTTAACAGCATTCGCTCTCCAAATTAGTGTCATTATCGTGTATTTTCTTCATATCCTTGCATATTGTTTCAATTTAACTAATCATCTCATGCTCTCCTGAATGCCTCAACTGAACTTTCCTGGGATTAACTCCTAAATTCTTCTGCACTACTACACTCTCCCTGCAAAACTGAGAGATGATTTCATTAATGCCTTTGAAAGGTAGTTGCACAGTTGGAAGCTAATTCCAGTAATGGTTTTCAAAGGTAGTTGAGCACAACTATTTGAGGATGAGAAGCTAACATTCGTACTACTAAATGCCAGGGCATCAATTGACCTTGTGGCATAAAGCACCAGTTATCAAACAGATATCAAAGCACTTTTTGTTTTCGACTTTTTCTTTTCCCAGACATGGATAATTGCTTTCAATTCCTGTATAAGTTCATCCTTGTCCTTTAATATTTTTTTCTGGATGGAATTATTGCTGCTTCTTTCAGTCTATGGGAACAGGTATTAAAGTTCTAAACTTTATGCTATCACGTTAGCTTCAGTGGATTGCAAATAAAATATAATCTTTGGAATTGTATGAATGCCTTTGTGTATTGTGTATGGCAATAAAAATAAGTTTTGCATGAGCAGTGGGGGACAGTACATCTGGAGTGAAGCACAGCCTGAGTGAGTGAGTTTCTGGGAATTTAGAGCATCGTGGGAATTCGGTCTGGGGGGTGGGAAGAGGTGCCTTATATTTTCTTTTAGTTCATTGTTAAAAGGTCTTTTTAACAGGGTAAATTGAGGCCCAGGATCAGTTGCCAACTACAAAACAAAAAGTGACATCACAAGAAAGCATAGGCTCATTGGAACATCCCTGATGCAGGACTTATACCCGAAACGTTAACTTTGCTGCTTCTTGGAAGCTGCCTGACCTGCTGTGATTATCTAGCGCCACTCATTTTGACTCTGATAATTTAAGCCACCATTCATGGTGGTCTGAAGGGCTTGTCCCTGTGCTGTATTGTTCAGTGTAATTTGAATATTTATAAAAGGTAACTGGGAGAAGTAATTTACAAATTAAAAAAAAACTAAAGACAGTTTAAAAAAAAGATTGACGCTTTGAGCTAATTGGCTGTTGAGGACCTACCTTTGAGACTAACCCTAAGTAGCAATTATTTAAAGTGAAACATTATTAAGGGGTTAACTGAACGTTAATTAAAATGCATGAGATAAAAGAAACAGAGAAAAAGAAACAGAGAATAAGAAAACGAGAGTAAATAAAGGGGATTATCTTTTTAGATGGCAAAGTTAGAAAAGTCTAGTAAGACTAAAAAAGTTTAATTTTAAATTGTGGCAACTGACAGTTGAGTGGTATGTGTGGACTGTCTTTTGTGGGAAGTCTTGGATCCTACCATAGTCCAAGATGACCACATGTACAGGAAGTGTTTCCAGTTCCACATGCTGGATTTCTGTTTATGTGCTCAAGTGGCTACAGGAGAAACCATGACACATTTGTAAGGCTGACGTTACATGGATAGCATATTTAGAGATGTCGTACTAAACTCATGGGAATTGAGGGAATGGCTGAGCACCAAATATCCTGGATCCTGATCAGAAACCAGTTTTCCATATTGGAAGCTGACAAATGTGCTAGTTTCTCAAGGTAATGCAGGAAGAATCAAGCTTCTGACACTATAAGCAGCCTGACTGTACAAGAGAGGAGGAATGAGAAAAAAAGGAGTGAAAATAAGGGGATTCATTATTTATGCGAACAAATTAGCCTTTCTGTGGTCACAAATGTGACTTCAGGATAATGTGTTACCTTCCTGTGCCGGTTTCAGGGTTGAAACCCTGAGTGGCTGCAGGCCATCCTGAATGGGTAAGTGATAAGACAAATTGTGGTGCACAATGATACCAGTGATGTAGATAGAATGAGGATGAGGTGTTACATCAGTAATTCAGGGTGCTGAGTCATAGATTAAAAAGGACCTTGAAGGTTATAATCTCTAGATTACTCCCAGTACCACATGCTAACGAGTAGTGACACTGAAGAATAGGGCAGATGAATATGGCTCAGTAACTTGTGCAGGAGGGAGATTTTTAAATTTCTGGGTCACTGGGACTGTTTTTGGGGAGGGTGTGACCTCTACAAGTGGGGTGATCTGCACCTAAACCAGCGCAGGACCAACATCTTTGTGGGAAAGTTTGCTAGTGCTGTTGGGAGAAGTTTAAACAAGTTTGGCATGGGATACAGTGCATTAGTTCAAAAGTGGCACAGCAAAATTTGTAAAAAGGAACTTCGGCAGAGGGAGTTCAGACATGTTGAGCCACAAGACAGAAAGGTGAAACTGGATGACCTATGTTGTAATGCCAGAAGTATTATAGGAAGAAATAATTTAAGAGCATGGATTGACACATGGAATTGTGATATTGTTACCAACACAGAGGTGTGGTTGAGAGAGGAGCAGGACTGGCAACTCAACATTTCAGTGTACAGGATCTTCAGGCAGGAGAGTGGAGGGTGTAAAAATAATGGTGTCGCTTATTTCTGTAAGAAAGGCTGGTATTTTGAAGGGTTGTCAAAAAAGTCTTTTTGGGTAGAGCTGGGGAAAAAATAAAGTGCAGTCACACTGATGGGAGTGTATTATAGATCCCCCAATGCTCAGTGGACAATTGAAGAGCAGATATGTAGATAATTCACCGAGGTATGTAGAAATAATAGGGTAATTATATTGGGCGATTTCAAGTTTCCCAACATGAATTGGGGTAATCACAGCTTAAACAGTCTAAAGAGGAATAGGTTTCTTGAAATGGGAATTTAGATAGTTTCATTAAATCTTAACATTTGTGGCTGGACCAGGAATGGTGGAACTTGAGCTAACCACTCTATACCCAGAGGATCGTGACATTATTCAGCAGATTTAAGATGGGATGGGCACCTCCAATTACCAAACATCTGTACTTTATATTTGCAGATTCATTTTAAAGAATAATCTGGTACTATGTCTCTTTCTGTCAAGGACATGACTGTTTGGATCTCTCCTGCCCAGAGAGGGATGGAGACAGTGTCACTACATATTAAGACAGAGTTAGATAGATTTTTGACTAATAGGGAAATCAAGGATTATTTGGGGTATTTGGGCATGCAGAGCTGAAACTGTAATGCACATCAGCCACAATCTTATTGAATGGTGAAGCAGGCTTGAGGTGCAGAATGGCTTATTCCTGTACCTAATTTGTATCTAATTCCAAACAATGAGAACATGGCTGATTTTCTACCACGACTCCATTTTCCCACCATTACCAATATTCCGAGGAAAGCTAATATTTTATTACACATCATGTTTTGGTAATCTGCCTTATTAAGAAGATGCAAGTCTGGGAATGAAAAGGAAAAAGGTTTGGATTTACCTGCCGCAAGAAATCAAAATGTAATGGATGACATTAAGACTTTGGGACAGCTTGCAGTAGTGCTCCTCATGGCTTCATTTTGGGTCCTTTACTCTTTTTAAAAATTTTTTTATAAATGATCCAGGTGTGGGTGTAGAGAAGAGCATTACAGATTGTGTTTGATATGAAACTTGGCAAAGTTTTGATGCAGACACATGGGCCAAGTAGCCTCCTTGCGCCGTAATGCTTATGTGATTCAGTGATAATGGATGGTGTTGAGGGTAGTTTGGCATTTAGGATGGCATACAATATTGTCAAGTCAGCAGGTGCTTTACAGATTGAGGTCAGTCTGTATAAGTTAAAGTGGTATCACTTTTGGAGGACTTAAACTGAAAGCCAAGATATTAGATATGACATTGGAACAATATTTATAAGCCATCTTGCTGCTTATGTCCACAAAGTTAAAAAGGGGGTTTAAAAATGTATATTGATATTTTGGTTCTATATTTGAGGAATTTGTATAAGAGCAAAGAGATCATGCTTATGAAGGTATAAATCACTAGTTAGTCCATAGCTGGGCACCACATTTCAGAAAAAAATGTTTTAGAAGCCAGAGGTGCTTTACCAGAATGTTCCCAGAGATGAGGGACTCATGCCTTGAGGAGAGGTTGGAAAAGATAGAACTGTGCTTCTTTGAACATAAAGCTGTCTGAATAGAAATTTTGAAGTGAAGAGGGTTTTGATAAAGTTAACTGGAGAAAAAAAATTCCCATTATCTCGGAGTCAACAAGAAGAGACAATATATTTATGAAAGGAGTGTTGCTGGACATCTCATTTCACGACATGTATAAATGCTTTAAAAAGTCTAAAGATTACTCAGATGTTACCAGAGATGAAGGCAATGAGGAGAAATTTAACATGTGAAGAGATGACTTTGGGATGGAGAAAGTTAAAAGAATTGTAAAATGTTGAGAGGTTTTGATGGAACAGATAGAGGAAAATAATGACCTTGTATAGTAATTGGGTCAATGATCAAAAATCATAAATTTATAAACATCATTAAATAATCCATAAATGAACACATGATAAAGTTTCTAACTCAGTTGTCTGTATTTGGAACCCTCAATTTGATTCCATAAATAATATTTAAGAAGTTTTTGAGGATGAGGAACTTAGTGTGGTCAGCAAGCAAGGATGGGACTAAGCATGTGTTTCTTCTTGCTATTAGACTAAGTTATCAGCTGAATGCCTACCTTCTGTGCTGTAAGTTTCTATGATTCATTGAAATGTGATCAAAATATAACGTTATTAACAAATAAAACTGTATTTACCAAATTGGCAACATACTATATTTCCATTAAGATATTGATTTAGAAAACAAATACCTTTAAATAAGCTTAACCCCATTAAAAACTTAAAGAATAGCAACACAGTGAACAATATAATATAGTAATCAAAGTGCTGTGTTCATATTTTGAGACATAATTAGTCCCATTTGTAAAATGACTTATTCCTTTATTACAGATTATAATTTACAGGTTGCTATAACAGAAAGTCTGTGTAGAATGACATCCGAGACTCAGCGGCAAGAAATGGCTGATGAATGGTTTTACATGGAGTTTGTTGCTGATGCATTTAAGAGAATTAAGGATTCTGCATTTGAAACAGTAAGAACATTATATTTAATTTTAAAAAATGAAAATATTGCAAATACTCAGCTAGCAAAGTAATATCTGTACTGGGAGGAACATGCTAATATTTCAGTTTTGATGATGATTCCCATGAATAGCCATAGATGCAGAAAGTGTTGTGAAGAGCAGTGGCTTGATCTCTAGATTTCAGATCTTGAGCAGCTGCTGGCGTCCACTGCTGTGCAACTGTGAGGTTGACAACGTGTTTATACGTGAGGTTACCTCAGAGCTTGAGTATGCAGGCAGAGACAAATGAGTGACCATGAGACAATCAGTACCAACATGTAGTGTCTGCAGAAACTCCTGAGTGCATCACATTTTCCAACCACTGTTCTATTCTACTTACTAATGAGGGTGTTGGCTTATCTGGGAAATGCAGCCAGAGCCAATTTCACAGCAACATGTTCGGCTGAGTTGCACAGAGCCCTTAGAATTGCTTCCAATAGTTTCCCCACTACTAAGGTTAGCATGACTGGTCTGTAGTTTCCAGGTGTTGGCAAGAATGGTCAAGAATGCAGGCATCCAGTGTGCTGCTTGGTTGGCTGTTGATGCAGATGGACTTTGAAAACATATTTGATAAAGTGGCTCAAAACAAACTTCAGGAAAGTTGATGTTGATGGAATGAAAGGCGCAACAGCATGTTACAAAATTTGCCATTTTTTTTGTTTACGGATGACAGCATTGTTGTCTAAGCCAGCATTTATTTCCCATCTTTAATTACTCCTGAAAAGGTAATAGTGAATTGCTTTCTTGAGCCATAGCCATCATGATGTTGGAGCACCCATAGAAGTGCTACTGAGAGAATTCAGGATTTTGATCTAATGACAATGAAGGAACAGTGACACAGTTGCCAAGCACTGTGATTTGCAAGGTTCATTGGATTTAGGAGCAGGTGCAGGCCATTTGACCCTTTAAGCCTACTCTAACTATGCATTAAAATATGACTGATCTAGATGTGGTCTCTAATCCACTTTCCTGTTTACAGTCTATAATGCTTGACTCCCTTGTCAATAAAAAAAAATCGATCTAACTTTAATGACCAAAACTTTTAAACTGTTAATGTAGCCTGGGGTGATGGTGGTGGATTGTGATATCTGAATTACTCATCCAGAATAATGGTCTGAGTACATGGGTTCAAATTCCATCCTGGCAGATGGTGGAATTTCTTTTCAATTGGTAATAATCCTTGAATATCAAGTTGATTGTTCAAAGTAATTTATGAAACAGCTGAAAATTGTTGGACCTTGGGCACATCCCTGAGAAGTTCCTGCAGAGATGTCTTGGGGCTGAGATGACTGACCTCCACCATTTTCCTTTGTACCAAGTACGACTCTAACCAATGGAGAATGGGTGATAAGGTGACCAGTAGTGTAGATCAGGGCAATGCTTTTAATGCATTCTGTTTGGAATTCAGCTAGGCTTCTGATAAGGTCTTGCATGGGAGACTGATAGCAAAGCTAAGTGCCCATGGGATCCAAGGATGTTTGGTAAATTGGATCCACAATTGGCTGAATGACAGGAGGCAGAGGGTGATGGTCAAAAAATGTTTTTCCCACTCGAAGTCTGTATCTGTTTGGGTTCCACAGGGGTCAGTGTTGGGACCATTCCTATTGAATAGATGATTTAAATGATGATCTATTATCACTTGTACTCTACAGTGAACAACACAATAAAATACAGTGAAAAGCTTACACTATTGCCACTTGAATAAGGAATAAAAAGATAAACCTGAAAGGAAGTCCATCTTTGTTCCGCTGCCTCCACCAGGAGTCCTGAGCCCTCCAGTTGACCATCACATTTCAGGCACCATCTCTTCATCCCTGGGCTTACCTCACCAACGGGCTGCTGATGCCAGGTTTCTTGCTTGACCCACACATGCCCTGCAAACAAGAGCCCAGACTCCGACTGTTGCTGCTATCAGAAATCCCTGGCTCTGGGCCTATTACAACTAGAGCTGCCGTTGCTGCCATGCTGATAATCAGGAATCTCTGCTCCAGGCCCACTACAGCTAGGAGTGCCTGGCTCCGATGCTCCGCTGCAACTGATGCCTGAAGTCCCTGATCTGGGGCCATCCCTCCCAGGAGTCTTGGCTTGGCTGAAGTGACTGCCTCGCCAACACCTGGAGTCTGTGCTTTGCCTATCACAACCAGGAATCCTTGGTTCTGCTGCCAGACCAGGCCACTGTCTTACCAAGTGTCCTGCTCCAGCTGTTCTCCCCCATAATGTCACCTCCTCTGCTGCCAACAGAGAGAAGATGAATAAAAAGAAAAAGAAAAAAAGGAAGACAAAAAGGGTAAGGAAAGAAGGAAGGAAACAGTCCAAAAGAAGTGAGGAATGGATGGGCCCAGAAATCCAAACACTGCTTAGCTTGCCGGCACTGCCTTTAGACTTTGAATGTAGGATGGTTGAATAGTAAGATTGCAGATAATACATAGTTTGCGTGGAGAGGATAGCCTTAGATTAGGACAAGATGTAGATGGGCTGGTCGATGGCTGATCATTGGCAAATGGAATTCAAACTGGATAGATGTGAGGTGATGCGCTTGGGCAGGACAAACAAGACAGATAAATGGTAGGATCCTGAAAAGCATTCAGGATCAGAGGGACCTTTAGTGCACATGATCATCAATTTCTTGAGGTGTCAGGTCAGTATCAGCTGGGTAAAGTGGTAAGAAGGCATATAGGATACTTGCCTTTATTAGCTGAAGCATTAACTTTAAAAGCAAAGAGGTTATGCTGGAACTGTACAAACTTTGGTTAGCCTGCAGCTAGAGTATTGTGTGCAGTTCTAGAATCCACTTTATGGGAGGGGTGTGATAGCACAAGGGAGGAGAGTCACATTGATGTTGCCTGGGCTGAAGAGTTTTGGTTATGAAGAGAAATTGGACAGACTGGGGTTCTTTTTCTTGGAGCAAAGGATATTGAGAGAGGATGTGAAGGACATTGACAGGATAAACATGAAAGAACACTTTCCTTTAATAGAAGTATTTTGACCAGGAGGCATAAATTTAAGGTAAGGGTCAGAAGGTTTAGAGAAGGTGTGATGAAAAACCCTTCTACCCAGAGGGTGTTGGGAATCTATGGCTGACTGCCTGCAAGGGTAGTAGAGGCAGAAAGTCTCATTATTTAGATGTTCACTTGTGATACCAAGGCTGTAGGCCTTGTGATTGAAAATGGGATTAGAATAGTTAGGTGGTTGTTTTTGACCGGTGTGGTTGTGATGGATAGAAGAGTCTGTGTTGTGTTGCTGATGCTGAGAGTGTTTCTTGATATCAGAAGGAGTGAATTGCATTGGCTAAAGATCTCAATGGGAAGCTAAAATGGATCACCTTCTGGTGAATCTGCATGCTTCTTTTTGTCTTGTAGGTTTTCCAGTGAACTTGTTCAGAGATGTTATTACAGCTTCTGGAGCAGGTAGGATGTGCAGCATAGATGCGACCTCTGTACCACAACAACCCAGCCTATAATTTTTAAATGATTTGCTGGGCATTCTCTAATTCAGGCAATGAATATTTGTGGAGCCACCGCCTCTATTTAATTGCTAAATTGTCCGCCAACATCCATGGTTCATTGTGCTAGGATTGCTGAGTTTGGATCTGATCGTTTAGATCTGAGATCACTTCGCTCTTTTTTTCACAATACATTCCCATTGTTTACAGTCCTCTGTAGTTTAATCAGGTTGACATTTCATTTTAATACTTGGCTGGTGTTGCTCTTTGTATGCCATCCTGCACTCTTCATTGAATTGGTGTTGATCATTTGCCTTGATGGAAGTGGTATAATGTGTGTTACGCTGGGCCATGAGGTTATAGGTTGTAGTTGAATACAGTTTTGATGCTGCTGATGGTCCACAGCATCTCATGGATGCTAGATCTGTTCTGAATGTATCCTATTTGGTAATGTGACAGTGTCAGACAAACAATAGAGGATATCTTTAATGTGAAAATAGGACTGCGCCTTCATACGCATTGTGCAGTGGTCAGATGTACCTGCAATAGATAGATTGATGAGGATGATATCTTGTAGCTTCCCCCATGATCATTTCCTCATCACATTCTGCATATCAAATTTGACAGATGTGCCCTTCAGGATTTCACTAGTCCAGTCAGTGGTGGTTCTACAAAGCCGGGGTTGGTGATGGATATTGAAATCCCCATCCAAAATACATTGTCTGCACTTTCCATTACTAGTACTTTGTCCAAATGATATTCAACACTGTTGATGGTATTTGGGATATTTATTGTATAATTACATGGGTTTAACAGTGTCAGACTCTTGCTTGACAGCTCTCCCAATGTTTGCTCAAAGCCTCCATGTAAGGAAGGCTTTGTAGGGTTGATGTGCCATTTTTGTGTACATTGCCAAAGTTAATGGTAGTCGGTTCTATTTTACTTACAAATCACACAACACCAGGTTATAGTCCAACAGGTTTATTCAGAAGCACTAGCTTTTGGAGCGCTGTTCCTTCATCAGGTGGCTATGGAGGTTCTATTTTATTCCTTTTCAATTTGCCTTTGGCTGTTTTGTGTAACATGACGATTTGCTAGTTCACTTGGAGGGCTCGTAAAAGTTAATCATAATGCTGGATGTCTGGAGTCATAGATTTATTTCCCTGAAAGAAATTAGTGAAACAGAATTTTATTTTACAAGTATTGTTGATAGTTCTATAAGCACCAATACGTAACTAGCATCTCAAGCATTCACAATCTTCACCAACAACACATTTACAGTTTTGTGTACTAGATAAAAATTGCATTGTTACCATTCACCATAGTTTGAGCATCAGCATCTTTGAAACCGACGGCTTCTACCACCTGGAAGAAGAAATGCCTTGGGTGTATGGGAATGTCATCTGCAAATTTCACTCCAGGCCACACAGCATTCTGACACTTTACTATTCTTTCAATCTTAATTAGGCAAGATCAAGCTTTATTTGAATTTCCCTTCATTGTTCATGGCTGTTTATTGCATTGTTCTCGATCTCCTAGAATCCCTACAGTGTGGAAACAGGCCCTTCGGCCCAACAAGTCCTGACCGACCCTCTGAAGAGTAACCTGCCCAAACCCATTCTCCTACATGTATCCCAAACTAATGCATCTAACCTACACATCCTTGAACACTATGAGCAATTTAGCATGGCCAATTCACCTAACCTGCACATCTTTGGATTGAGGGAGGAAACCGGAACACCCAGAGGAAACACCCAGACACGGGGAGAATGTGCAAAGTCCACACAGACAGTCCCCCGAGGTTGGAATTGAACCCAGGTCCCTGGCGCTATGAGGCAACAGTGTTAACCACTGAGCCACTGTGCCGCCACATTGTGTGCTCCTTTTAAAATTCCTGAATGATTGTGGCCATGTCGATCTGAATGAAATTGCCATTTGTGTAGAACTTGTTCCTGTCAAGTTGATTGCTGAATGGCTGTGCATCTTAGAGAGAGTATTGTTTAAAAAGAAGACTGGTACTCCCTCCTTAACAGTATTGTGTGGACCTATACCACATTGACAGGACCAGTGGAAGAAGAAAGTTCATCACCACTCTAGAGCCCAATAGGAGTAGATGATAAATGCTGATCTGTTTCAAAACACATGTACCATGCATGAATAAAACGGAAACAGATTAAAAGTATGTTTTGCATATGTGAAAATCACATCCTTCATGCTGGGTGGTAAAATGAAGGGGCATACATATCACGATTTTAATTGACAGATCACTAGCTGTAATTTCAAATATATTTTACGTTAATTTCCAGAAGGAGCTCAAATTGAAATTGAATGTTTAACATTGTAGCTGTGATTTTTTAAAAAAAGAAGCTTATTTGTGTTGCCATGAAATGCATTATATCTTGTATATGCAATTTCTAATACATCGCCATTCCCTCTTAACAAATAAATAGCACTTATTTTCATTTACACTAAGTAAGGTTGATAAATCTTTGACCGTTATTAATTTGGTAATCTGTTTGAAAGTGGAATAGACAGTATTTTAAACATTATTATTTGTAGGATTGTAGAAGATTCCTCAACCAGGTTAATGGTACGCTTGGAGAAAGGACAAGGTAAAATATTAGCCACTTTTATATTCTGATTGTGAGTGTGCTCAGTGAGAAATGTATTTCGATATTGTTAATATTGATAATGAATCAAATACTCAGCATTAGCTGCATGTGAAACAATATGGTGCTAGAGTACTTGTCAGGTCATGTTCTCTTTAAATTTATTAATCACTCACCACCAAATTGGTATTTTTCTTCAATTATAGCAGAACTGAAGGAGAACTATATTGGACATGAATCATTCATTCTCTCTCCACAGAGGCTTTAAAAACTGCTGAATTACTCCAGCATTCTCTGTTTTTGCTCCATGTTTCCAGCATCTACAGTATTTTGCTTTTATTTGAGCTTTTGGTAATAGTTGGTACCAAACAAAAGTGGACCATATTAGACCAAAACAATTATGTATTTCTTTGCATTGATTTTCTCTCCAACCTTAGAAGTTTGATCATTTTAACCAAGCTGATACATCAGTATGTTTCTGAGGACTGCTGCACTTTTCGAATGAAACATAAAGCCAAATTGTCATTTCCACTTTTAGGGACAAAGACATAGCCCATAACATTAATTTCAAAGGCCAGTAAAGTTACCCCTGGAGTCCTGGTTAGTGTTTATTCCTTATTCAAGTCATACAAACAGATAATTGGCCTGCTACCACATCTCATGGTTAAAGGATCACATTCTGCAAAGCTTGCCTCCTCTGTTCCCAATGTGATTACAGTACAAACTACTTTGAACAAACTACTTCATCAGTTGTGAAAGGATTAGGATATAGAGTGGTGACAAGAAGGACTATATAAACGCATTTCCTTCTCTCTTTTTTATGCAATATTTATCTTCAGCACTTATCTAACTGGTGCCCTATGGTGGTGGTATCTGGCCACACCTTCCTCACACGCAATATTGAATGAATATAGCTACTGAAATGCTACCATCTTCTCTTCAATACCTCATGCTCACACTATCACTTTTGATATGCCAATGTTAATGTACCACTCTCAGTATTGTCTGCAATATCTTACCCATTTATTCTCAAACACTCTTCCTTCCTTAGATGAAGTATACCCTTTTTCTAGCAATACACAAATCCTTTACTACCAAATGACTATTTGGATATAGATAGATTGAAGAGGCAAAAATGTGGCTGGTGGAGTATAATGTGGGAAAGTGGGACCTTGTCTGCTTCAGTAGGGAGAATAAGAAAACACTGCACTATGTAAGTGGACTCATAAGTACAGAGGAATTTAGATGTCCCATTATGTGAATTGTAAAAGGTTAGTTTGCAGTTATAGAAATGTCAAGGAAGATGAATGTTAATGTTTATTGCAAGGTGAATGGAATGTAAGTGTGGGGAAATTTGGTACAGGGCCTTGGTGAGATCGTATCTGGACTACTGTGTAAGATTTTGGTCTCGTTCAAAAACACATTGAATTGCATTGAAAGCAATTCAGACAAGTTCACTTGTCACGTTCCTGGGATGAAAAATTTATCTTATGAAGAAAGGTTTGGCCTTTGATGGAGTTAGACAGATTATGAAAGGTTTATACAGGGTAAACAGAGAAAAGCTGTGCTCAGTTTGGAGTTTAGAAGAATGAGAGTGATGTTATTGAAATAAGCTGTACAGCTTGGACTGTGAGGATATTTCTCCTTGCTTCTCTTTGAAGGAGTCCCAACAGAGTGTGTAAGGTTCTGAGGGGCATGGTCAGAGTGAATAGAAAGCAGCTATATTCCCCTTAGTCGAAGAATCAGTTACCAGGGGTCATAATCTTAAGCTGAAAGGCAACTTGAGGAAAGGAAATTCACCCAGAGGTTGGTGTGGGTCTGGAAAGTACTGACAGAGAGAGTAGTTAAGGCAGGTAGTCACATAACCTTTGAAAAGTACTTGGATGAGCATTTGAAATATCATAACAATCAACGCTATGGGTCTAGTTTTAGAAAATGGGTCGAGTGTAGTTTATAGTGTAGTTATGGTGAAGTCCTCGATGGGCTGAAGGGCGTCTTCCATATTGTATGATTCTATGATTAGAAGTAGAGATATAGTTTGTAATAACTCAGGAAGGTCAACTGGAAAGGAACGTTATGTCTTGTTGAACATCAAAGTAGAGCTACTGCTTGTGGTATACTTACACTAGCCCTAGCTTGGGACAGACAGTTCTGTAGATGCATTCCAAGATCTGCTTTTTCTTTATGATTTTAAATAAATATTCTTTTATTGAATGAAGTTTATAATAAACCTAGCTCCTGGACTGTGTGTTAAATTGGGAATTAATCACGTGTTTGAAAATTATTATACCAATGTCAAGAATGAAGAGAGGAATTTATGGACTCCTCCAGGTGTCATAGTCATAACACAATATAAGACTATAAATTTAGTGATAAATTAATTTACATGTCAAGAAGTTAATATGTCCAATCAAATGTACATACAAAATTGACAGCAGTTATTAATTTAATTATTATTTAATTTTAATCTTGCATCTATACATAACTTTGTTCATGAAGTCCAAATGGTTCAGGTGATGAGTTCTAGCTGGGCAGGTCATTAGCCAGTATCCAGAGAATTCATACTCATCAAGCTCCACAAGGAGATTAATTGTTAATTCTCCTGAGCCTTGATGGGGTCATCACAACCCTCCCTCTATGCCTGAGTTCCAGAATAGAAGCCAGTTTGGAACATTTAAAGAAACTTGGCATTAAACACACAGTACCATTTGCTGAATGCGCCATGTCGGTCATTCCAGTAGTAAAACCAGACAACTCAATCTGTTTCTATGGGACTTATGAGTTGATAGTCAACAAAGCTCCCATTTAAATACATTCCCTATGCCATGCATGAAAGACTTTCATAAAAAGCTGATTAGGCATCATATTTACTAAACTGAATATGAGCGATACCAACTCCAACTAGAACATACATCAGACTCCTACCATTGACTTTAGCTCTGCCTTTAACATTATAATTCGAAGCAAACCTATTACTAAACTCCATGACGTAGGAGTCTGCTTTCCGCTCTGCAACTGGATTCTTGACTTCCTGCCCCACAGACTGCAATCAGTAAGGATAGACGACAACACCTCCTCCACAATAATCCCACAATAATACTGGTGCCTCGCAAGGCTGCGTACACAGCTCCTTCCTTATACACCTTATATAAATTCTGCTCATTTACAAGTTTTTTGATGACACCACCACAGTGGGTTGGATCTTAATGATGAGGCAGAGTACAGGAAATAGACAGAGGGCTAAGTGGCATGGTGTAAAGGTAACAATCTCTCCCTCGATGTTGGCAAAACAAAGGAGCTGGTCATCAACTTCAGACAGCAGAGTGAAGGACACACCTCTGTCAGTATCAGTGGTGCTGTAGTAAAAACCAGCTTCCTTCCACTGACTCTGATTAACATTTCCTACTGCCTCAGGAAAGCAGCCAATAGAATCAAAGACTTCTCCCACCCTGCCTATACTCTCTTCCACGCTTTTCCATTGGGCAGAAGATATAAGAGTTTGAATACATGTACAAACAGATTCAAGAATGGCTTCTTCCCTGCTGCTATCAGACTTCTGAACAGAGTTCTCATAAATTAAAGTTGACCGTTCTCTCCAGCTTCTCTGAAGTTGAAACACTATATTCTACATTCTATTCTATTATCCTGATGTAATTATGCATGGTATGATTTGCCTGTTCACTGTATCTCAATGCATGTGATAATAATAAAACCAAATTAAATCAAATCAAACCAAACTTGGGTCATTCAGGAAGTATATTACTCTAAATACTTACAATGGATTGTATATGTACACTCACTTTGCCTTTGGACTGTAATCAACTTGTGCCATCTTTCAAAGGGTAATGGAAACATGCTCCAAGGAGTGCCCAGAATGGCAGTCTATCTGGATAATGTTTTAATCTCAGGAACTACTGTAAAGAAACAGGTAGAGAGTTTGGGTGAGGTCTTATAGCATTTTTTCGGAGGCTAACATCTGGCTAAAAAGGGGAACATGTATTTTCCAGGTAAACAAGGGACATAACTCAGGTACAGAGTCGATAAGGACAGATTATATCATGTTGAAGAGATAGAGAAATGCATTAAAAGGGATTCTGATTCCAAGAAACACAATGGAGTTAAAGCTTTCCATAGATCTCACAAAGTGTAAGGGAGAGACATGGCCCATATAAGGACCTTGGCTCTCCAGGCATCCTGGGAGTTATCCTTAAATGGGGCTGGAAGTGTACGGGGTCAAAACCAAGCAGAAGATTGCAAAAAACACATTGATGTGCCATGAGGTATTTAGGTGGAGACTCTAGATCTACGTAACTCTAGACCCTGACACTTTTTATCTTTTTGAGGCCTGTTTGGAACATTTTGGGATACTTCTCAATGACTTCATATAGATCATTAGCACCATTTTAAAATCTGTTGCCAATCCAGGCAGATTTTCTTTGTAGGCAATCCCATCTCTAAAGGTTGGAACCTGGCCCTTGCATACCATTTAAGAGGAGTCAGACTGCTGCCCCAGCATAACTGGGTGTACAGTGATCCCAATAATGTGTAACGGATGATAGATAGTAGTACTTGTGTCTCCCTCCATGTCTAGGGGATAGCCATTTACCTGGACTTTAATCTTAATTGGGGAAACTTTGGGGGCAGTGATGTAATTTATTAGTATCAATTCCTCATCCTCTGAATTCAAGGGTTGGGGTTGGATGGTTCGGATAGAGGCAGGTATCCCCTACCAAGTTACCCTTTATTTACGCGTGTACAGTCCTTGACTATAGTTCCACCTCATTCTGAGTCTGGCACCGGAGTGTTAGTGTCCCTGATATTCAACTTTTTTATATCAGCCAGGGGTCCCTGATTGAACAAGATTGACTGAATGAATGAATGATTTATTGTAACTTGTATTTATTAAATAAATAGTGAAAAGTGTAATATTTCGCCATGCTCCAGTGCCATTTTTGAGTTACAGAATATATTAAGAGATAACTAGATTAACAGCCCCAATCGGGAAGCTCTGACCTCCAGCTGCATGACCTCATTACAATCACTACATCCTTCCCCCTCTAAAATCATGGACATTGACCGGTGCTTTCTCTTTGAGTGCCTACTGAGATGTTTTAGCATTAGGTCGGGTTCCTCGGATTGGCATCCATGTAATGCGTGGGAGCTCGCCTCTTATATCAAGAGTGCCTCAACAGACTTTAATTCTTTTCTTCTGGCAGTAAAGACATTGACGCAGTTACTTCTGTCATGTCCACCCTAGGTTCAGTGTACTCGACAATGTTTGATGGAGAAGGTGCATCCACAGGTTCTGGTAGCACTTCTGAAGATTCCGAGAGGCAGGGCACGTTTTCCCCACGTACTGTTTGCAACATCGTGGCTGTTATAATCCACATGCTTATACAGGACCGTTGCACCTATCCGATCGTTGGTCCTGACCTTGTATCGACCAAGCCTTTTACCCATATGGTGCCACTTCTGTGATTCTGACAGAAAATTTTGACCCCTGTATTAAACGTCTGTCTTGCTTGGTAAAGTCTTGTGTCATTAGACTGTTGTTTGCCCCCCTCAACCAACTCTGGGGAAAATCAGATTTAACCTTTTACCCATAACAACTGTGTTGGTGCTATACCCGCAGTTGTTTGTGGGCTGGTCCTACAATGAAACAAGAACCATGACAGCTTTGTATTTAACAAGGCTGTAGATGGTGTCTTCAAACCAGTCTTCAAAATTTGGAGCACGTTTTCTGCCAGGCCTTTCTATTTGACTTTAAGAAATAACCAAATTCCCTGCAGAAAAATGATGTCGCGTTATCTGTGATTAACACTTCTGGGATTCGCTGTGTTGCAAAGAATGCAAGGAATTTTTCTGTTGTTATCCCAGTGTTTGATAAATGGACCCTACTATGTATGTCCACCCACTTTGAGTGGGCATCTACAATGGCTAAGAACATTGAACCCATGAAAGGATCTACATAGTCATTGTGCAACTGAGTACAAGGTTTAAAAGCAAATTACTGCGGATGCTGGAATCTGAAACCAAAAGAAAAAAATGCTAGAAAATCTCAGCAGGTCTGGCAGCATCTGTAAGGAGAGAAAAGAGCTGAGTCTAATTGACGCTTTGTCAAAGCTAAAAAAAGGGAAAAATAGGGAGGTATTTAAACTAGGCTGAGAGCAGGTGAGTTATGGCTCCAGAAGCAAAGGTGATAATGACAGTGCATAGAGAGATTATAGGGAGATTAGGAGCTGTGAATGACCAAGGCTGAAGCCATTGCTATGTGACAAAATACATGGGGGATAGGAAGGATGGGTGAAGCAGAGGCAAAATGGAAAACAAGGGAGAAGGGTAGCAAAGGGGGAAGAGGAGAGGAAAAAGGTGATGAGAGAGTGGGGAGCGAGAGAAAGAGAGACAATCAAGAAATAAGAAGTACAGGACAGTGAAAAAAAATTAAGAAAAGATAAATAAAATAAATGAAATAAAAATACGGAGCAGAATGAAAACAGAGGGGTCGAAATGGGATAATCATCTGAAGTTGTTGAATTCAGTGTTGAGACCGGCAGGCTGTAATGTGCCTAGTCGGAAGATGAGATGTTGTTCCTCCAGTTTGCGTTGAGCTTCACTGGAACATTGCAGCAGGCCAAGGACAGACATGTGGGCATGGGAGCAGGATTGTGTTGAAGCGGCAAGCCATGGGAAGGTCTGGGACCTGATTGCGTACAGACCGAAGGTGCTCAGCAAAGCGATCACCCAGTCGGTGTTTTGTCTCTCTGATATAGAGGAGACCACATTGGGAGCAACGAATGCAATAGACCAAATTGAAAGAGGTACAAGTGAAACGTTGCTTAATTTGAAATGAGTGTTTGGGGCCTTGGATGGTGAGCATGGAAGAAGTAAAGGGGCAGGTGTTGCACCTTCTGCGATTGCATGGGAAGGTGCCGTGTGTGATGGGAGAGGTGTTAGATGTGATGGGAAGGTGTCGCGTGTGATGGGAGAGGTGTTAGGTGTGATGGGAAGGTGCCGTGTGCGATGGGAGAGGTGTTAGGTGTGATAGGAAGGTGCCGTGTGTGATGGGAGAGGTGTTAGGTGTGATGGAGGAGTGGACTAGGTTGTCCTGGAGGGAATGATCTCTGCGGAATGCAGACGGGGGAGGGAAGGGAAGATGTGTTTAGTGGTGTCGTCGTGTTGGAGTTGGTGAAAATGGTGGAGGATTATTCTTTGCATGTGAAGGCTGGTGGAGTGAAAGGTGAGAACAAGAGGGACCCTATCCTTGTTCTGGGAGGGGAGGGGGGGGGTGAGGGTCGTGGCGCGGGAGATGGACCGCACGCTGTCGAGAGCCCTGTCAACAACTGTAGGTGGGAAGCCATGGTTGGAGAAGAAGGAGCACATATTAAAAGCACCACTTTGGAAAGTGGCCTCATCGGAACAAATGCGGCGGAGGCGAAGGAGCTGAGAGAAAGCCCTCTTATCAATCCTAAGTTATACACACAAAGCCTGTTTGAGGATCCTTCGAGATATTATCTCTGTTTCTGGCAGTAATTGACTCCTTAATTAATAGTGATAATCTCTAAAGAGTAAATTCCTAATTTGTTTGGTCTTTACTAATAAGACTTTTGACATACCTCGGATCGTCCAAATGCACATTCTTTGAACTGTCTTCAACAAAATAATATTTTTTCTTCAGTAAGGAGACCGCACCTACTCAAAACAGTCCAGTTGTGGTCTCACCAGTACCAGTTGCAATAAGACATCCGAACTATTATACTCCAACCCCTTAATTTAGCATTCCATTAGCTTTTCTGATTACCTGCTGCAGCTCGTGCTGTCTTGTTGTATTTTGTGCACAAGTACCACATTGTCCCATTGTGTTGCAGCTTTCTGCAGTTTTTCTCCATTTCTCCCTTCCAAAATGAACATCTTCATATTGCCAAGATTAGCGTGGTGCTGGAAAAGAACAGCAGGTCAGGCAGCATCCGAGGATCAGGAAAATTGATGTTTCAGACAAAAGCCCTTCATCAGGAATGACCAACTGTGCTTTTCCAGCACCACTCTAATCTTGACTCTAATGTCCAGCATCTGCAGTACCCACTTCTGTCATCTTCATATTGCCCCACATTATACTCCACAAGCCAACTTGTTGTCCAAATACTTAACCTATCAATATCAATCTGCACTGTTTGTATCTGTCTTGCAAGTTGTCTTTCCACCTATTTTTGTGTCATCTGCAAATTTGGCTATAGTATATCACTTCCTTCCTCCAAATCATTAATATATATTGTGAACACTTGTGGTACCAGCACTGATTTCTGTGGAGCCCTATTGGTTAGAGATTGCTAAACTGAAAGAGAGAACCCCTTAACCCCACTCACTGTTACCTGCCTATTAGCCAATTTACTACCTCCAATCCCATGGACTGTTACAACTGAACCTTTTGTGAGGTAGTCTGTCAAATGACTTTTAGAAGTCCAAATGCAATCCATTGATGGGTTTCTGTCTATCCTCTCTGGTTGAGACTTCATCAAAAAACTTTAATACATTAGTCTGTCACCATTTCCCTTTCATGAAGCCATGCTCACTCTACTTGATTAGATTAGGATTTTCCAAATGTGCTACTTTTTTTCCAACCATAGATGTTCGACTGATTGGACAATAGTTACCCACTTTTTGCTTCCCTCTTTTTGAATGATGACATTGGCAGTTTTCCAATCCTTCAGTATTTCTCCAGAATCCATGAATTTTTTTGTAAAATTGCAACTAAAGTATCCACTATTTCTGTACCTACCTCTTTTAGGAAGAGACAAAAAAACCTGCAGATGCTGGAATCCAAGGTAGACAAGTAATTTAACCTGGGTGCATGGGGAGGGAGGTGTCTGAGATGGACCAAGTGAATTTGAAGGCAGAATGGAAGTTGTGGGCAAAGTTGATGAACTGCTCCAGTTCAGACTAGGTGTAGGATGCCCTTCTTTATTGACCTCTCCATTTTCATCTCTGGCAACAATCTCCGGACTCTCACAACTACCTGGTTATACCTCCTCCCACCGAGTATCCTGCAAGAACTGCATCCTGTTCTCCCAGTTTCTCTGCCTCTGTCATATCTGCTTGGATGAGACAACATTCCAGTGCCAACCATCCCAGATGTCCACCTATTTTGAACAATGTGTTTTTCCTATTTCTCTCATCAGACAGCCCTCCACTGCACGACCTCATTTCCCCGTTCCACTGCCCGAAACCCCCCTCAAACGTAATAAAGACAGAGTCTCCCTTGTCCTCATCTACCACTCCACCTGTGTCCACATCCAGCGCATCATCCTTAAATACTTCTGCCAACTCCAACTAGGTCTCACCACCAAGAAAGTCATCCTCTCCCCATCCCTCTGCCTTCTGCGAGGACTGTTCCCTTTGCCAGTCCTTGGTTTGTGCCACCCTTCCCAGCAACCTCCTGAATCCCAGGTACTTTCTCCTGCAACCGGAAAAGATGCAAAATCTGCCAGTACACCACTCCCGTCACCTCCATCCAGGGCCCCAAACAGACCTGCCAGGTGAGACAGAGGTTCACCAGCCTCTATTCCAACCTAGTTTACTGCATCAGGTGCTCCTGATGTGATGTTCTCTACATTGATGAGACCAAACATAAACGTAGGGAACGGTTCGTTGAGCATCTCAGCCAGGCCTGCACGGGCTGACCAGACTTTCCAGTCACCGCCCATTGTAATTCCCCTTCCCACTTTCTTTCTGACAAGACCATCCTTGGTTTCCTCATTTGCCACAATGAACCAAACCGCAATTTGAAGAAACAACATTTCACCCTCTGCCTGGGCAGCCTACAGCTTGAACAACTCAACATTGACACCCTCTGCCTGGGCAGCCTACAGCTTGAACAACTCAACATTGAATTCTCCAATTTCAAATAATCTCCCTTCCCAGCCCTTCCCTTCTACTCCTCCCAGCCACCTATGAGATTTATTCCTCCCATTGACCAGGCTGTACCCTCTATCTATCTTCACCTATCCCCACTTCACCACCCTGCTCCGCCACCCCCTTTATTTGCAGCTCCCCTTACACCCATCCCCAGTCCTGAAGGAAGGTTACACCTGAAATGTCAATTTCTCCACCACCTAATGCTGCCCTGCCTGCAGTGTTCTTCCAGCCTCCTGCTTGTCAACTTCTTTTAGGAGTGCCGGAGACCTATTTGCCTTTAGCCCTATTAGTTTGTCTAAAACTAAGTTTCGAATGATGGTGATGGTTCTTAGCTCCTATCCTGTATTTTTAGTATTAATGGGATATTTGACGTGTCTTCCAATGTAAAATCTAATGCAAAACATCTATTCAACTCTGTTTCCATAACTATCTCTTTCATTTTGTGAGAGGCCTATATTCACTTTGACTTCTGTTTATATATTTAAAAAAAGTCTTATTGTCAGTTCAGTTGCCTTCATAGTTTATTTTCTCCTTCCTTTCCCTCTGTTTAATCCACCTTTACTGAATTCTGAATATATCCCAATCTTTGTGGCCAGAAATAGAAACAATCAGAAGTCTTATCAGATGGAGTCAGTGTAGTACAAAATGTTTGCTTTCTGGCAGTGATTGCAGTGATTCTTGCAGATTAATATTACTTTGAAACCCATGCAGGGCCCAGGACAGAGGGGTATATCACTGCAGTGTAACTGGGACATAGGCTCCGGGAGGCACACAATACTTAGCTGTGATGCTCTTGGGTTGCAGAAGGTGAGGGATTATCCAGATGCCCTTCAGATATAACACCTAGAACTGTGATCCTGGAAGGTCTTGGCAGTGTCAAGGTCCTCCTGTTTGTCTCCCTATAAGGTTAGCGTTCTCCTCGTGTGTGTCTTGCTAGACATCCTAATTTGCCTTTAAGAGAAGTAACTCCTACCTCCACACTGGGCACTTAATAGTGCATAATAGAAGATTCTGCCAATTAATTCTGTATCTTTCTCCACAGATACTGCCTGCCATGTTAAGTATGTTTTGAATGTTTTTTTGTTTAAGATTTCCAGTATTGACACCATTTTGCTTCTGATTTAGATTGAAACTGTTTTCTTTTGGGAAGGAGGCAGAAGTGGGATCATGTTGAATGTTTTCTGTAGTGTTAGGTTCAATTGATTAAAGTATACTGAGTGATATGCTGCTCCAACTTCTAACCTTAAGAATTTCTTTCTTTTCATCTGCAGTGTTTACACATTTCCATGTTTGGAAGCGTTTCTTAATAAACATGAGGTACGTTAAAACATTTTAAAAAATTCATTCTATGGGATATGTGTGACACTTTAATGGGCCAGAGTTTATTGCTTTTCCCTGCTGTTCTTGAGAAATTGGTGAGTTGCCTTTTTGCATGGCTGCAGTTCGTTTGCTGGGGAATTCCAGGATTTTAATCCAGTGATACTGAAGGAATGGCAATATATTTCCAAGTCAGAATGGTGCGTGGCTTGGAAAGGAGCTTGCTGGTGGTTGTGTCCCCGTGTGTCTGCTGCCTTGTCCTTCCAGATGATGGCGTTTGTGGGTTTGGAAATTGCTGTCTGTCTGAGGAAACAGATTTCTGCAATTCATCTCATAGATGGTACAGACTAATGCTACTGAGCATTGGCAGTAGAGGAAGTATATGTTGTCAATATGGCATCCATCAAGCAGGTTGCTTTGTTCTGAATGTTTTAAGCTTCTTGAGTGTGATTACAGATGCAATGATAGACTGTTGGGGGGAGGGGGAGGGGTGGTGATCTGGGGATGAGTTCCTCCCTGCTTCTGACCGTTCTTGTAGCCATGTACTTGTATGGCTAGTCCAGTTCAGTTTATGGTCAATTATAACTCTGGTCAGGATATCAATAATGGGGATTCATAATGCTAATGCTATTGAGTATCATGGGACAAAGAAAGATTCTCCCTTGTTGGAGATCATGACCTGTGTGGTGATATTGCTCATTTAACACGTTGCCCTCAGTTTTGTTTTCAGAGAGTTCGTAAAGTCAGAGGTTCTGATATGTCTGGGTGAATGCTTTTAAGTCTTTCTTCTAAAATACTTGTACAATGAAAGGGGAGTGGTCGCTTCTCCCAGTTAAGGGTTTGGTTGGTTTGGATTTAGCAAGCAGTCAGTTTTTGAGGCTGCTGGTCAAAGAAACAGCTCCACACGGAGCCTCTCTCTTTCTGACAGCTCTCCTGTAAGAACCTGTGTTTGATTTTACTTTTTTTGCCACGGGGTGTGTTTATTGGCCGTTGCAAGTATTTGGAACAGCATCAAGTTGGGATAGAGTCGGTCGTGTTTTCAAATTGTTATGTTATTCTAAATTCAGTTTTTTTTTGTATAAATAAATTATGTTTTGTTTAAAACTGAGTGGTTGGGCCAGCTGCGACACTGCTGGTACATACACTCTACACCTGCTTATAACAACTAGAGAGTTAGAATCTGGGCTACCTTCTTGAAATGTTTTGAGGGGGTCTGACCTGGTCCATTACACCTGGCAGAGAGTAGCGCAAATGTTGTCATTTGTCAGCCCAGATTTGGATATTGCTCGAGCCTTACTGCATTTGTACATGGACTGCTTCAATATCTAAAGAGTTGTGAATGGTGCTGAACACCTTTTGACAGACGAAATGTCATTGATGAAGTTGCTGAAGGTGGTTGTGCAGGGAATGACCGCGAGATGAGATGACTGACCTCCAGTGACTGCAACTATCTTCCTTTATGACAGATGTAACACCAATCAGCAGAGAGTTTTGCTGTCTGATTCCCATTGACTCCAGTTTTGCAAAGGTTTTTGATGCCTCACTCAGTCAAATAAAGAAATAACAAGGGTTTGGAAGAGACTGTCATATATCTTGTAAAATTGCAACGTAAGAACAGACCCATCAGCCCTCCAAGCCTGCGCCAATCCAGGTCCTCTATCTAAACCTGTCGTCTGTTTTCTAAGGTTCTGTGTCTCTTTGTTCCCTGCCCATTCATGTATCTGTCTAGATACAACTTAAATGACACTATCGTGCCTGCCTCTACCACCTCTGCTGGTAACGCATTCCAGGCACCCACCACCCTCTGAGTAAAGAATTTTCCATGCTGGAGACCCCACTCGAGGGAAAAAGCTTCTTGCTATCCACCTTTGTAGATCTCAATCAGGGCTCCCCTGAACTTCCACCTTTCTCATGAAGATGATCCTAATCTACTCACCTCTTTTCATAGTTAGCATTCTCCATACCAGGCAACAGCCTGTTGAATCTCCTTTGCATCCTCTCCAAAGTATCCACTCTCCTTTGGTACTATGGCGACCAGAACTGTACGCAGTATTCCAAATGTGGTAGAACGAAAATCTTATACAACTATAACATGACCTGTCAACTCATGTACTCAATACCCCTTCCAATGAAGAAAAGCATGCCATATGCCTTCTTCACTACGCTATCAACCTGCATTGCCACCTTCAAGGTACAATGGGCCTGAGCACCCAGATGTCCCTGTACATCAATTTTCCCCAGGACTTACCGTTTACTGTATTGTTCGCTCTTGAATTCGATCTTCCAAAATGCATCACCTCACATATGCCCGGTTTGAACTCCATCTGCCATTTCTCTGCCCAAGTCTTCAATTTGTTGATATTCTGCATTCTCTGACAGCCCCCTTCACAATCTGCTGCTCCACCAATCTTTCTGTCATCTGTAAACTTTCTAATCAGACCAGCTATACCTTCCTCACTCATTCATGTATATCACAAACAACAGTAGTTCCAGCATGGAGTCCTGTGGAATACCATTGGTCACAGTTCTCCATTTTGAGAAACTCCTTTCCACTACTACTCTCTGACTCCTGCCCAACCAGTTCTCGATCCATCCAGCTAGTACACCCTGGACCCCATGCGACTTCACTTTCTCGGTTAGGCTATCAAGGGGAACCTTATCAAACGCCCTATTGAAGTCCATGTATATAACATCTACAGCCCTTACCTCATCAATCAACTTTGTCACTTCCTCAAAGAATTCTATTAAGTTGGTAAGACATGACCTTCCTTGCACAAAACCATGTTGCCTATCATTGATAAGCCCATTTTCTTCCAAATGGGAATAGATCCTATCCCTCAGTATCTTACAGCAGCTTCCCTACCACTGACATCAGGCTCACCATTCTAAAATTATCTGGATTATCCCTGCTACCCTTCTTAAACAAGGGACAACATTAGCAATTTTCTAGTCCTCTGGGACCTCAGTCATGTTTAAGGATGCTGCAAAGGTATCTGTTAAAGCCCCAGCTATTTCCTCTCTCGCTTCCCTCATGGGAACCTGGGATAGATCCCATCCGAACCTGGGGACTTGTCCAGCTTAATGATTTTTAGAATAACCAACACTTCCTCCCCCCCTTATGCTGACTTGACATGGAGTAATCAAACATCCATCCCTAATCTCAATATCCATCATGTCCCTCTCATTAAGAATCTCACCCATTTTCTCTGACTCCACGTGTAACTTTCCTCTTTTCTTGAGTGGGCCAACCCTTTCTCTAGTTAACCTCTTGGTCCCTACATATGAACAAAAGGCTTTGGGCTTTTCCTTAACCCTGTTTGCTAAAGATATTTCATGACCCCTTTTAGCCCTCTTAATTCTTCATTTCAGATTGGACCTACATTCCCGATATTCTTCCAAAGCTTAGTCTGACTTCAGTCGCCTAGACCTTATAGAATATAGAACATAGAAATTACAGCGCAGTTCAAGGCCTTCGGCCCTCGATGTTGTGCCAATCTGTTGAAACAATCTGAAGCCCATCTATCCTACGCTATTCCATTTTCATCCATATGTTTATCCAATGACCATTTAAATGCCCTTAAGATTGACGAGTCTACTACTGTTGCATGCAGTGCATTCCAAACCCCTGTTGGTCTCTGAGTAAAGAAGCTACCTTTGATATCTGTCCTGTTTCTATCACACCTCAATTTAAAGGTATGTTCCCGTCACCATCCGAGGAAAAATGCTCTCATTGTCCACACTATCTAACCCTTTGTTTATCTTGTATGTCTCAATTAAGTCACCTCTCAACCTTCTCTCTAACAAAAACAGCCTCACATCCCTCAGCCTTTCCTCATAAGATCTTCTCTCCATACCAGGTAACAAACCAGTAAATCTCCTCTGGACCCTTTTCAAAGCTTCCACATCCTTCCTATAATGTGGTGACCGGAACTGCATGCAATACTCCAAGTGCGGCTGCACCAGAGTTTTGTAGAGATGCAGCATGAGCTCATGGCTCTGAACGCAGTCCCTCTACCAATAAAAGCTAACACACTGTATGTCTTCTTAACAACCGTATCAACCTGGGTGGCATCTTACAGGGATCTATGTATATGCACACCAAGATCTGTTTGCTCATCCACGCTATCAAGAATCTTACCATTAGCCCATTACTCTACATTTCTGTTGCTCCTTCCAAAGTGAATTACCTCACACTTTTCCATATTAAATTCCATTTGCCACCTCTCAGCCCAGCTCTGCAGCTTATCTATGTCCCTCTGTAACCTGCAAATCATTTAGCCCTGTCCACAACTCCACCGACCTTAGCGTCATTGCAAATTTACGAACTCATCCTTCTACGCCTACATCCAGGTCATTTATAAAAATGACAAACAGCAGTGGACCCAAACAGATGCTAGCGGTAAACCACGAGTAACTGAACTCCAGAATGAACATTTCCCATCAACCACTACTCTCTGTCTTCTTTCAGCTAGCCAACTTCTGATCCCAAACATTAAATTACCCTTAATCCCATGCCTCCATATTTTGTGAAATAGCCTACCTTATCAAATGCTTTACTGAAATCCATATACACTACATCAACTGCTTTACCCTCAACCACCTGTTTGGTCACCTTCTCAAAGAACTCAATAAGGTTTATGAGGCACAACCCATCCTTCACAAAACTGTGTTGACTATCCCTAATCAACTTGTTCCTCTCTAAATGATTATAAATCCTAACTCTTATAACTTTGGTTGTCAAATGTTGCTTTGTGGGTAGAGCTTAGGAATTAATAAGCAATGTGTGATAGCCCCCCCAAAACAGTCAGTGGGCAATTCAGTGAAAGGTGCCCAAAAATAGTAATTATATTAGGAGATTTCAACTACTCAACATTAATTGGGGTAATCATTGTATGAAAGGTTTAAAGGGATAAATTTCTTGAAGTATATTCTGGAAAGCTTTTTATATCAACACGTTGATGATCCTACTTTGTACAATGGAATAGTGGACCTAATTCTGGGGAATGAAGTGGCAGTAGGCAAGCGTTTTCGTGATAGTGATCACAATGCCACGTGTTTTATGCTTTTTATGGAAAAGGAAAAAGATGGTCTGTCAAAAACAGTTTTGGATTGGGAAAAGCAGATTTTATTAATACTTGGCAGAATCTGATCAAAGTAGACTGGGAACAGCTGCTTCGGAGTAAACCTGCACCAGAACAGTGGCAGGTGTTTACAAAGATATAAGGGAGACCACATGCCCAACATGTTCTCTTTAGGATGATTAGTAGAGAAGAGGGTCCAGAGACCCTGGATGTCAAAGAGTATTCAGAACTGAATAAAAAGGAAAAGAAGCATATAACACATGCAAAGGGTGGAAATAAATGAAGGCAAGGAGGAACTTAATAAGAAATTAGGAGAGCAGAGAGGGGGCATGTAGTAATACTAGTGGGCAAAAATTAGGGAGTCTACAAGTATGTTAAGAGGAAGAGAGTAACCAAGTTGTTAGCACTGCTGCCTTACTGTGCCAGGGACGACCTGGGTTCTATTCTAGCCTTGGGTAACTGTGTGTGAAGATTGCATATTCTTCCCATGTCTGCATGGATTTTTGCCGGTACTCTGGTATCCTTCCACAAAGATGTGCAGGTTAGGTGGATTGGCCATATTAAATTGCCCCATGGTGTCCAGGTATATACAAGCTAGGTGGATTGTTGATGGTAAATGTGTGGTTGTGGGTATAAGGTAGGGGGCTGAGTCTAGGTGAGTCGGTGCAGACCAAATGGCCTCTTTCTATACTGCATTGAATGATTCTAGAGGAGGACCCATTAGGGACGAAGGGACTAATCTTTGTGTAGAGCCAGAGGATATTGGTCGACTGTTCAAATAAGTATTTCACATCTCTGTTGATCAGGATAATGAGGATGTTGGTACAGAATTTGAGAAAATCATGGACTGTTCTTGAGCAGTTTATTTTTGGCAGTACCAGAGGTTTAGTGGGTTTAATAGTGGACAAATCCCCAGGTCTGGATGAGAGATGAGAGAGGTAATGATGGGGCCCCTGCCACATTTTTAATTCCTTTCTGGACTGGAGGACATTTTATGTGGTTCCACTTTAAGCTTTTGGTAAGAAATGGACCAGGGCAAGCCAGACGAATGAGTCGAGCCACAGTGGTAGAAAAACGTATGGAGAAAATGTGATGGAGAAAGTTCATTTTCATTTCCAAAGGCAAGGTTTGGATAGTCAGCATGGCTTTGTCAAACGGATAATGCCTAACAAAGAGGTGACCAAGCGTTTAGATGAGGATAGTACAGTTGATCTGGTTTAAATGGATTTCACTAAGGGATTCCACAAAGTCCCATTTGGGATACTGATAAAAAAGTTAAAAGCACATGAGATCCATGATAGCTTGCTACATTGGATCCAAAATTAGCTTTGTGGCTGGAGACAGGGGCTAATGGTAGAAGGCTGTTCGTGAGAATGGAGACCAGCATTTAGAATATCACAAGGATCAGTGCTGGATCTCTTATTCTTAATGCTGTATATAAATAATGTAGATGAGAATTATAGTGGGGTGATAAGCAAGTTGCAGGTGACATGAAGATTAGCCAGATGGTTGACAGTGAAGAAGGAGGTCTAAGGTTAAATGAGGATTTAGAGTGATTGATCATATGAACAGATCAGTGGCAGATGGAATTTAACCCTGATAAGTGTGAGGTGATGAACTTTGAAGAAGTAACAAAACAGGGAATGCTCAATGAATGTTAGAATCCTCAGCAGTTCAGAGAAACAGAGGGATCTTGACATGTTTGTCGACAAATTTGTGAAGGCGGCAGGGCAGTTTAATAGGGTAGCTAAGATATACAGAACACTTGCCTTAGCAGTTGAGGCAAAGTTAAAGGGAAGTTACATTGGAGCTGTGCAGGTCTATGGTTCATCCACAGCTGGATTTAGATTCTTGGATCATTGGTTTGGTTCTGCTAACTGAAGGATGTGATTGCACTGGACGGTGATTCACTCGGATATTGCCTTTATTGGAGCATTGAAGAGAGGTTGGAGGAGCAGAGAAGGTTGATGGGGGACCTGAGAAAGGTGTGTAAGATTGAGGGCATGGACAGATTGGATAGAAAGCAAGCTAGGTCCTTTAGTTTAATAAGAAACAAGTATAATTTTAAATTGAAGGGTCGGTTGTTCAGAGGGGACTTGAGGAAATTGTTTTCACCCAGACGGTGATAGTGGTCTGGAATGCAAGGGATATTTGAGATAGGTAACATCACAACCTCTTATAAAGTACTTGGATGAACCCTTGAAATGTCATAATATGAGTGTAATGTAGGAAAGTGCAACCAGTATATATTTAATGTATTCTTGGTAGTTGATGGGCCAAGAGGGCCATAGTCTGTATTGTATAATTCTAGGTTACCCTCTCCACCCTGTCCAGTGCAATTCTTATAATGTGGATTCCAGAACTGGTACACTATTGTTTAGCTGTGGCCTAATCAACTTTTTATACATTTCTAGCATCATCTTGATATTCTTGAATTCTGTACTTCAGTTAATAAAGACAAGTATCCCATTTGCTGCCTTAACCACATTAACTACCTGACCAGCTACCTTAAGGAGCTGGTGTAAAGATATACCAAGGTTCATCTGATTCTGTGCTTCCCGGGCCTTCCCATTCATTCTCTTGTATTGTTTGTTCTGCACAAGTACATCACCTCACGTTTGTCCAGATTGAAATTCATTTGCCACTGATCATCCCATCTGATCAGCCTATCTGTGTTCTCCTGTAATCTAAGGCTATCCTTTTCACTATTTCTCGCCAACCAAAATTTTGCATCATCTCTGAATTTACTCATCTAGATAGATGTCACAAACGGCAAAAATCTGATCACTTCATCCTCTGTTTTCTGCTACTCAGGCAATTTTGGATCTTATTAGCCAAATTTCTTTTGATTTCATGGGCTCTTACCTTTGCTGTCAGTCTCCCATGCAGGATATTATCATAAGCCTTGCTGACGTCCAAGTAGACCTTATTAAAAGAATTTCCCTCACTTACACACGTGATTGCCTCTTTTAAATATTTTATCAAATTGATCAGACGTGGACCTCCCCCTAACACAACCATACTGACTGTTCTTGGTTAATCCCTCCCTCTCCAAATGCAGATTAATTCTGTCCCTTAAAATTGTTTTGAAATACTTTCCCGACCACTCAGGTTAGCCTAGTTAGCCTATAGTTTCTGAGTTCACTTCTTGCTCCCTTCTTGAATAGTGGTGCATGTAATATTCTTTGCAATCTCTTTTTTAGAACAGTGTTCAGTTTTGAGTCCCTCACTGGATGGGGCAAGTCGGTACGGGTGATGTTGCCATAGTCCTGGTAGACCAGAGGGCTGCTATCTCACTAGTGAGAGATGACTGGTGATGGTTTCACATGACGGTTACTGTGCCTTAGGCGAGTAGAGAGGTTGAGAACATAGAACAGTACCGCACAGTATAGGCCTTTCGGTCCTTGATGTTGTGCCGAACTTTTATCCTCCTCTAAGATCAAACAAACCTACATACTTGATTTTACTATCATTCACGTGTCTATCCAAGGGTTGCTTGAATGTCCCTAATGTATCTGATTCTACTACCACTGTGGGCAGTGCATTTCATGCGCCCACCACTCTGTGTAAAGAACCTACCTCTGACATCTCTAGTCACCTTAAAATTAAGCCCCCTTGTGATGGCCATTTCCACCCTGGGGGAAAAAGGCTCTGGCTACCTACTCTATTTGTGCCTCTCATCATCTTGTACACCTCCATCAAGTCTTCCCTCATCCTTCTTTGCTCCAATGAAAAAGGTCCTAGCTCCCTCAACCTTCATAAGATCTGCCATCCTGTCCAGGCAGAATCCTGGTAAATCTCATCTGCATCTCTGTAAGGCTTCCTATAATGAGGTGACCAAAACTGATTCCAATGTGATTTAACCAGGACTTTATCGAACTGCAGCATACCTTGCTAATGAAAACCAACACACCATACATATTCTCAAAGATTTCAATAAGGTTTGTGAGATATGACCTGCCCCTCAAGAAGCCATGCTGACTATCTGTAATCAAGCTATGCTTTTTATAATAATCATAAATCCTCTCTAATAATTTGTCCACTACTGTTTATTACCAGAATCTTCTCTAATAATTTGTCCACTACTGACACAAGTGATTGGTCTGTAATTACCAAAGTTAACCCTATTCCTTTTCTTGAACAAGTGATAACATTTGCCACCCTCCAAACATCTGGTACTACTCCAGTGGAGAGTGAGAATGCAAAGATCATCGTCAAAGATGCAGCAATCTCTTTACTCACTTCGTGTAGAAACCTTGCGTATCCCATCTGGTCCAGGGGACTAATCTATTCTCATGAGTTTCAAGATTCCTAGCACATCCTCCTTCTTAACATCAAACTGTTCAAGCATATCAGTCTGTTGTCTGCTGTACTTACAAATGACAAGGTCCCTATCACTAGGGAATAATGAAGCAAAGTATTCATTAAAGACCTCCCCTACCTCCTTCGACTCCATGCATAAGTTCCCTCCAATATCCCTGATTGGCCCATCCTCATTCCGGCCATCCTCTTGTCCCTTACTTAAGTGTTAAATGTCTTCAGGTTTTCCTTAATTTAACCCGCCAAGGTTTTTTCTTCTCCCCTTCTAGCTCTTCTCAGGACTACTTCTTCACTTCCTTGCTGGCTACCTTGTAACCCTCTAGAGCTCTGTCTGATCCTTGCTTCCTTCTTCCTCTTGACTAAATGTTCCACATCTCTTGTCATCTGTGATTCCTTCACCCTACCATCCCTTCCTTGCCTCAGTGGGACAAACCTAACCAGCATTCACAGCAAATGTTCCTTAAACAACCTCAAACATTTCTATTAAGCATTTCCTGAGAATATCTGTTCCCAATTTATGCTCTAAAGTTCCTACCTAATAGCATTGTAATTTCCCCTTCCCAATTAAATATTTGCACATACTGTATGCTCCTATCCCTCTCTATGACTACAGTAAAGGTCAGGGAGTTGTGCTCACTATCACTGAAATGCTCTCCCATTAAGAAATCTGATACCTGACCTTGTTCGTTGCCAAGCACCAAATCCAATATAACCACCCCTGTAGTCGGCCTATTGCGTCAGGAATCCTTCCTGGACACACCTGACAAAGTCTACTCCATCCAAATTATTTGCACTAAGGTGATTCCACTCAGTATAAGGTAAGTTGAAGTCACTCATGACAACAACCCTGTTACTTCTACACCTTTCTAAAATCTGCCTCCCAATGTGCTCATCCATGTCTCTGTTGCTATTCAGGGATCTGTCGAAAACTTCCAATCAAGTGACTACTCCTTTCCTGTTTCTGACTGCCACCTATAGTGATCCAGTAAACAAACGCTCCTTAATGAGCTCCCTTTCTGCAGCCATTATGCTATTCCAAATTAATAATGCCACTCTCCCATCTCTTTTACCTCCCTCCCTATCGCTGCCTGTGTGATATCCAAGTCTCCGTAATGGCCACAACGTTGTAGCTTCAAGTACTGCTCCATGCTCTAAGTTCATCACCCTTATTCCTGACACTTCTTGTGTTAAAATAGACACACTTCAACCCATCATACTCACTGCAATTATGTGCTATCAGTTATCTAAACTTCCTCACAGATTGTCTGCACACTGTATCTGCCTGTTCACTAGCTACCCCATCCTCTGATCTGTAGCTCCAGTTCCCATTCTCCTGCCAAAGTAGTTTAAACTCGCCCAAAGAGCTCTAGCAAACCTCCCATCCAGGATATTGGTACCCCTCCAGTTCAGGTGCATCTCATCCTCAGAAGGTATCCCAATAATCCACATATCTGAAGCCCTCGCTCCTCCACCAGCTCTGCAGCCACCTGTTCAGCTGCACTCGCTCTCTGTTCCTAGCCTCACTAGTCTGTGGTGCCAGTAGCAATCCTGAGATTACTAGCTGCTTGTCCTGTCTTTTAGCTTCCAACCTAATTCCCTATATTCACTTTTTAGGTCCTCATCCCTTTTCCTAGCTATGTCATTGGTACAAATATGTACCACAACCTCTGGCTGCTCACCTTAAGAATCCTGTAAACTTGATCACAGACATCCCTGACCCTGGCATCCGGGAGGCAACATACCATCTGGGAGTCTTGTTCGCAACCATAGAATCTCCTGTCTAATCCTCTAACCATTGAATCTCCTATCACTATCGCTCCCCTGTTCTCCCCCCTTCTCTTTAGGCCCCTGTGGCTTTCCACTGGTCGGTAGTTCCTCACCAACAGTATCCAAAATGGTATACTTACCACATATATACTTGAGTAATAGTCAATCTCATGTAAAAATTGACCCCTATTTTTGGCCAAATAATCTGGAATTTTCCATATTTCTAATGTAAAAGTCGACCCTAGTTCTTCACAGCTAACAGATCAATGTTTACGAATCAGTGTGCCGCCTGTCATGTCCCGCTCCAGAATTCCAGTGTGCTAGTTGTTCCACTCTGCTCCCGGTCTTTCAGTCCACTGGCTGTTGTGTTGGTTCCACTCCAGGTATTGAGAATTACCATAATTCGTTTTTTTTTCTCTTTATTCGTTTAGAGATCAGTTGGACTTCTGCTAATGATACAGTATGAGTTTTGATGGGCATGAATTTCAGCCCGTCAAAAATAGTGTCTATGTAATAATCGACCCCATACATTTAACATTAAAAAGTAGTCAGAAAAATTCAAATATTACTCAAGTATATACGGTATTGTTGAGCGAATAGCCTCAATAGGCTGCACTGACTGCCTATTCCTTTTCTCTCTGCTGACAGTTACCCAGCTATCTTTATCATTAATAAAATTATCTTATTTAGGCTGAACAAAGATAAATACAAGTATATTAATAATAAATTGTTAATTGCTTTGCTTAAGCTATTAGCTTGGTGTCTGGTAGTGATTATTTGAAAAGTCTGGTTAGGAATCATTGGAGCAAATTTTAAGGATATTGAGTATTTTAATTTCATTGCATTGTGAATAAAGATATGAGGAAACTAATTTAATTTGGCTCTCTGTCTCTGTGTTGTAGCATAATTATGGCTACCTGACTACTCACTGATATTCAGTGGCTCAGTGGTTAGCACTACTGCCTCATAGCGCTAGGAACTCAGGTTCGATTCCCACCTCAGTGACTGTGTGGAGTTTGCACATTCTCCCCGTGTCTGTGTGGGTTTCTTCCAGGTGCTCCGGTTTACACTCACAGTCCAAGATGTGCAGGTTAGGTGAATTGGCCATGTTAAATTGCCCATAGTGTTAAGTGCATTAGTCAGAGGATAATGGGTCTGGGTGGATTACTCTTTGGAGGGTCGGTGTAGATTTGTTGGGCTGAAGGGCCTGTTTCCACATGAGATAACCTAATATAACTATCATAGTTATAAGATGTAAAGCAAGGCGAGAAGAGAAAAATGAATTTGGTATAAAGTCATTTGAGAGGAGTAGGGTTGAACTCAGTATTAAAGAGCAGAAGGGGAGAACAATGAATTCAGTATAAAGCAGTAGGTAAGAAGAGTGGTGAAATCTGTACGACAAGCATGAGGGGAGAACAGTGAACCTAGTATGATGAAGTGAGAGAGAAGAGCAGTGAACTTGGTATAAAGCTGTGTGAGTAGAAGTGGTGAACTCGTGGAGAGTGCTGGTAGGCTGGTGAAATAGTGGGTTTTTAAATAGCTCTAAATTAGAAAGCACTGAGAACAGATTCAGGTGAGTACTTCTACTTTTACTAATAGTAAACTGATGTTGTCCATTAGCTTTCACAAAATACAGTTGGAACATTTCGCCCTTTTGTGGCACAATAGTAGTGTCACTATCCCTGGACTGGGGGGCCTGGGTGCATGTACCACTGTTCCAGAAATGAGTAACAATATAATTGAACAGGTTGATTAGAAAATTAAGTTAAATAAAAAGTTTTTAACAAGTAATAGTAGGAACTTCAGACTATAATGGGAGTGTTTAGTAAAATGGTCCTGAGCAAAATTAATATTCTTTAAAAGGAGTAATTAACAAGCTTAAGCTAATGGGAAGTCACGACAGTAGAGCTTGTATCCTTGATGTGCGCTCTGCATTATATGGGAAGCCCTGGACACTTCCAAAGACCCTGTGGAAAAGCACTGCAGGTCAGGCAGCATCCGAGGAGCAGGAGAATCGACGTTTTGGGCAAAAGCCCTTCATTAGGAATCAGAGTCCCTAGCAATCATGCATGCAGGATTTGTGTGCAGCTACAGTTACTGACTAACTACATTTGAGAGCTGGAACTGCTGGTTGACTCATGTGGAGCATCTACAATGCTGAGATTATTGAGGGTTGCAGGATCAATAGTGGTGGCCATACCACAGATAATGACTGACCAGGCAGAAAGCGGATGGGTGACCACAGGCCAGTACAGAAAGACAGGTGATGAAGAAGACCCCTTTTGGATCTTTTGGGGGGAGAAAACCCCTCGGCATGGCTGTGTCAATGGCACCCTGGGGGTTGCTGCATAAGATAGGAGGAAGAAGACTGGCAGGGCTACAGTGCTAAGGAATTCAATAATGAGGGAAACAAACATGCATTTCTGTGGTTGCAAAAGATGGTATGTTCTCTCACTAGTTGCAGGGTCAAGGATACCTCAGAGAGACTGTAAAGCATTCTGAAGTGGAGAAATTGGTCATGGTACACATGACATCAACTTTAAAAAAAGATGATGTGACCAGCTATTTCCTATGCTGTCAGGAAGTGTTTAAATTAAAATGGCAGGGGAATTGAAACCTGAGAAGGGAGACAGAAAGGAGGTACAGAGATAAAATTGAAAGACAGAAAAATAAGGAACAAACATTGCAGGTTTAAAAACATAAGATAAAAAGCAAATGAGACCATAGTACTAAAAATAATGCTAACAAGGCTAACAAAGTACAAAAGACAAGTTAAAGGCTTTGAGCTTTATTACATAAACCATTCACAAAAGATAGATGTATTAACAGCTCAAAGAGATGTACATTATGATGGTATAGTTACAGTTATGGAATGGGAAGTGAACATCCAAGGATGTTCAGGAGGGATGCACAATTAGGGAAAGGAGGTGGGGTAGCATTACGAGTAAAGGACTGTCACAGTGCTGCAGTGAGGGAGAATACTTTCGTGGAAAATCATGATGTGGAAGCTTAATGTGGTAAGATAAGAAATACTAAGACTGTGGAGCAGTATGTCTGTAGCAGCAAATGGAGGGTGGCAAATATAACCAGATATAACCAAAGATGGCAATTAGTAAAAAAGACAGAAGAAGCAGCTGTTTACAGACTTAACACCCTGTAGAAGGGAAATACTGGAGTACTGTAACAGTTGTGATAATAGAACATTTAGAAAGCTTTAATAAAATTAGTCAGCAAGAGGTTTGTGAAACAGAAATCATTATTATCTAATCTACTGGACTTTTGTGAGGATGAAACTAGTAAAATAGATAAGGAACAACCAGTAGATGTGGAAAATTTGGCTTTCAATGAGACTTTTGATAAGGTCCCACATGAAGAGATTAGTGGACCAAATTAAAACACAGGAGGTTGGGGGTAATATACTGGGATGGGTTTAGAATTGGTTGACAACCCAGAAACCAAATGAGAATAAATACTTATTTTTCATCCAGGCTTTGTCAGTGACTCGTGGTGTTTTTTTTTAAATTATTCATTCATGGGATGTGGATATCACTATTTGGGCAGCATTTATTGCCTATTCCAAGTTGCCTTTAAAGCGGTGGTGAGCTGCCTTCTTGAACTATAGACGTATATCTTCTGTAGGTAGACCCACAATTCCAGAATTTGTTCCAAGTGAAGGAATTGTGATAAATTCCAAGTCAGGATGCTGAATGGCTTGAAGGGGAATTCACAGGTGTTGGTGTTCCCATGCTTCTGCTGCCCTTGTAGGTAGAAATGGTTGTGGATTTGGAACGAGCTGTCTAAGGACCAAGGAGATCAATTCTTGAAGTGGAGTGTGTTTCATCACATCCTTGACATGTGGCTTTTAGGTGTCAGTAAAACTTTGGGTTTTGAAGATATGAGTCACTCACTGTAAAACATTCAGATTCAGTGATGATAATATCATTGAACATTGCGGGGTGCTATTTAAACTAACTTGTTATGATCCTGGAGAGATTGATAAATTTTAAAAGGATACTTAAATTCCTAGAGGCTGGCTGGACCACACAGGATTTCATGTTTTAAAACTTTTACTACAACAAACAAACCAAAATCAACATTGACTAAACATTACTCAAGTTGGTAGTTAATACACTAAAGTCCAAAGGTCATTTCTTACTATGGTTTATAAAAATGGATGTTTCTTAATGTGGCTGAGAACCATATTTCATGTGTATATATTCTGCTGTACTGTTACCAGAAATGTAGTCTTGATTTTATTCAAGACCCAACTTCCCTCCCATTTATTCAACAGATTCTGTCAAACAGCAAGGCACCATCTAGTGGCAACTTAGTCTTTAAATTTTTACAGGGTCCATATATTCCACACTTTCCCACCAGCATTCTGCTGTCACATCAATAGTTTCCCTGATTTCTCTCTGTTTGTTTCCAGGGTCAGAGAGATTAGTTCTGATTAAAGCAAAGCGACCAATTTCTGTCCTTCTGTCCAGACAGATGAGGAATTTTTTTTTGTTATGGGTTAGTGAATCTATGAAATTCTTTCCTGCACTGTTATGTATACTAAAGGCTGAAATAGATGGATTGCTCCTCATAGCAGGGATCAAGAGTAAGGGGGGAAAGTCTTTTTTATTTGCTTGTAGAGCGTGGGCATCGCTGGCTAACCAGCATTTATTGCCCATCCCTAGTTGCCCTGGAGAAGGTGATGGTGAGCTTCCTTTTTGAACTGCAGCTGCCTCTGTGGTGTAGGTAGACCACAATGCCCTTAGGAAAGGATTTCTAGGGTTTTGACTGAGCATCAGAGAAGGAGTGGCAATACATGTCCAAGTCAGGATGGTGAGGTTGGAAGGGAGGTTGCAAGTGATGGTGTTCCTCTGTATCTGCTACCCTTGACCTTCTGGATTAAAGTGGTCATGGGTTTTGAAGATGCAGATCTGGTCACCATGCTAGAGGAAGGATGTGTGGAAGCTTTGGAGAGGGTGCAAAAGAGGATTGCCGAGATTGGAGTGTATTAGCTGTAAGGCAAAGTTGGACAAACTTGGATTGTTTTGCTGGAGCGTCAGCAGCTGAGGGATGACCTGATACATGTATATAAAATAATGAGAGATGTGCATAGTCTGAGTCTTTTACCCAGGGTGGACATGTCAGATGCTGGGGTCCATTGCTTAAGGTGACAGGGGAAAAGTCAACAACAGATTTGCAAAGCAAGTTATTTTTACACAGAGGGTAGTACGTGCCTAGAATGCATTGCCAAGGATTGTGGTAGAAGCAGAGATGATAGCAATGTTTAAGAGGCACTTACATAGACAGATAAACAGGTACGGAAAGAGGGAAATGGACCATGTGCATGCAGATGGGATTAGTTTAGAATGGAATCCTGGTTGGCACAAACGTGTTGGGCTGAAGGATCAGTTCTTTTGGTTCCTGTGCTATACTGTTGGATGTTCTATGTTCCTGTGTTAGGGACCAGACCAAACCCTCTAAAAATATAACCCTAGACCATAACTGAAGAGCTTATGCTTGAAATGTCTCCTGCTCCTTGGATCCTGCCTTTCTGGATGTGCTTTTCCAGCGCCACACTTTTGGACTCTGATCTCCAGCATCTGCGGTCCTTACTTGATTTTAAGCAAGCATATTTTCTCTACAGTTAAAATGCAAACAAAAGAATGAATAATATATATAACTTTAACTCTATTGGAAAAGTTAACAGAATAATAAATTATTTAACAACAAAAAGCAATTGTTTCAATATAGTACCATCCCATAATCAAGCCCTGGGAAGAGCAAATTCAGTAAAATAGATTGTCTCACATGGAATGTTTCTCCAGCCTCGGAGAAAAGAACACCAAGAGAACATTCTGGCAGGGAGAGAGCATTCAGGCTTTTTGCTCTGACAGAGAGATGTATCACAGCCTCCACAGCCATCTTCAAAACCCCAACAGTTGAAAATCAAACTAAAACCCTTGTTCTGTGGAGTCTGACTCCACCCATTCATGCTGCTTTATTGTTCTAACTTTAAATAAATTTCCAGGGCCTCACAAGCTGTTCTTTATTGGCTGGGAAGAGATAGCTCTGCATTTCTTTTTTTCAACCTCTCTTCATAAAAAAAGGACAAAATGGACCTTTTGAAGCTATGGTATTGGCATATGTGTTCATAATGAATAATTATATTTGTATTTAATAACATCTGGAAATAAAAGCTAGTCCGTTGGCAACTGTCAACGCTGTAAAGGCCTACCTGGTTCACTAACGTCCTTTAGGGAAGCAATTCTGCTATCTTGAGTCTGGCCTACATGTGATTACAGACCCACAGCAAAATGGTTGACTCTTAACTGGCCCCTAAAATTTCCTGGAAAGCAAGTCCAATTGCATTTATGATTGGGCAACAAATCAATGTTACTGTCAAATGCAAGAAAAAGTATCTAGTTTGTTATCAGGTCATTTTTTTTTGGCTGTAGGAATTTGTTAAAACAATTACAATGGTAAAGTTCAGTTAGTGTCTTGATGTTTTAATTATTTTAGCTGAAGATGCCATCTGATGATAAACTGGAAGAGTTCTGGATTGATTTCAATGTTGGTAGCCAAAGCATATCATTTTATGTCATTACTGAGGAAGATGATGAGGTAAGTGTATTATAATAATTTGACTGGTAAGTGCTGTAATTGGCATGCACACAAAAATAAAGTGTCAATTAAATAATGTGATGCTCAAAAATTCTGATCCTAGCAAAATTGATTACCACTCATCAGTGAATTAGAGTGATTAGCTGTTGAAAACCCTGGACTGACTGCTCCTCAGTGGAAATGTGGATTAATTAGGGTGAGGACTGGTCTTGAAGCATGTGATGGAAAGGGATTTAGCTAAGGCAAGAATAGCAGCAACGCTTGACAGTATGAACTGCAATAAAATGAACCGTAATCTTTAAGGAAGACTGGTTTCATAAAACATAGAACAGTACAGTACAGTACAGCACAGTACAGGCCCTTTGGCCCACGATGTTGTGCTGAGGATTTATATTAATCTAAGATCAATCTAACCTACACTCCCCTCAATTTACTGCCGTCTATATGCTTGTCCAGCAGTTACTTAAATGTCCTTAATATCTCTGATTTTACTACCACCGGTGGCAGTGCATTCCACACATTCATCACTCTCTGCATAAAGAACCTACCTCTGACATCTCCCCTATGCCTTTCTGCAATCACCCTTCGTGACAGCCATTTCTGCCCTGGGGAAAAGTCTCTGGTTATCCACTCTATCTATGCCTCTCATTACCTTGTACACCTCTAACAAGTCATGTCTCTTCCTCCTTCTCTCCAGTGTGAAAAGCCTTAGCTCACTCAACCTCTCTTCATAATGCACCCAATCAAGGCAGCATCCTGGTAAATCTCCTCTGCACCGTCTCTAGAGCATCTACATCCTTCCTATGATGAGGCGACCAGAACTGGACACAATATTTCAAGTGTGGTCTAACCAGAGCTTTGTAGGGCTGTAGCAGAACCTAGCGGCTCTTAAACTTAATCCCCCCAGTTAAAACATCATATGCCTTGTTAACAACCTTATCAACTTGGGTAGAACTTTGAGAGATCTGTGTATGTGGGCCCCAAGATCCCACTGTTCCTCCACGCTGCCAAGAATCCTGTCTTTAACCCAGTATTCAGCATTCAAATTCGACCTTCCAAAATGAATCACTTCGCATTTACCCAGTGTGAACTCGATCTGCCACTTCTCAGTCCAGCTGTGAATCCTGTCAGTGTCTTGTTGTAGCCTGCAACCGACCTTGACACTATCCATAAGACCACCGACCTCTGTGTCATTGACAAACTTATTAGCCCACTCTTCCACTTCATCCAAGTCATTTATAAAAACTACAAAGAGCAGAGGCCCAAGAACAGATCCCTGCGGGACAACGCTGGTCACCGACCTCCAGGAGGAATGCTACCACTCACTGTCTTCTTTCAGCCAGCTAATTCTGTATCCAGACAGCCAAATTTCCCTGTATCCCATACCTCATAACTTTCTGAATGAGCCTATAGTGGAGAACCCTTATCCAATGCCTTACTAAAATCCATATATGTCACGTCCAGTGTTCGACCATCTTCACCTTGTCTCGTCACATCCTCAAAGACTTGTGAGGCATGACCTGCCCTTCATAAAGACGAAAGTGAGGACTGCAGATGCTGAAGATTAGAGTGGTGCTGGAAAAGCACAGCAGGTCAGGCAGCATCCGAGGAGCAGGAAAATCTACGTTTCGGGTAGGAGCCCTTCATCAGGAATTCCTGATGAAGAGCTCCTGCCTGAAGTGTCGATTTTCCTGCTCCTCGGATGCTGCCTGACCTGCTGTGCTCTGCCCCTCATAAAACATGCTGACTATCTTTAATCAAACTATGTTTTTCCAAATAGTCATAAATCCTATCTTTTAGACTCCTTTTCAGTACCTTGCTTACCACAGATGGTAAGACTGACTAATGTATAATTCCCAGGGATTTCCCTATTCCCTTTCTTGAACAGTGGATCAACATTCGCCTTCCTCCAATCATCTGGTAGTACCTCTGTGGAGAGTGAGGATGCAGAGATCATCTCCAGAGGCTCAGCAATCTCATTCCTCTATTCCCATAGTAACCTTGAATATATCTGGTCTGGCCCTGGGGAATTTTTCTATCTTGATGCTTCCCAGAATTTCCAGCACATCCACTTCCTTAATATCAATCTTTTCAAGCCTATTAACCTGGTCCAAGGGTTTTCCCATTATCAACAAGGTTCATCTCTAGTGAATACTGAAGCTAAAACCTCATTAAAGGCCTCCCCTACCTCTTCAGGCACAAGTTCCCTCCATGATCTCTGATCGACCCTACCCTCTCTCTGATCAATCTCTTATTCATACAATCTCTACAGTGTGGAAACAGGCCTTTCGGCCCAACAAGTCCACACCAACCTTCCAAAGAGTAACCCACCCAGACCCTTTCCCCTATATTTATCCCTGAACAATGCATCTAACCCACACAGCCCTGAACACTATGGAAATTTAGCATGGCCAATCCACCTAATCCTCCCACATCTTTGGATTGTGGAAGGAAACCAGAGCACCTGGAGGAATATGCAAACTGCACACAGTTAGTCACCCGTGGCTGGAATCGAACCCAGGTCCCTGACTCTGTGAGGCAGCAGTGCTAATCACTGAACCACCGTGCCATCCCAAAGTGTGTAAGTGTAGAACGCCTTTACGTTTTCCCTATTCCTTCCCACAAAGACTTTTTTTGTGCACCCTCCCAGCTCCCCTAAGTCCATTTTTGAGTTCTGTCCTAGCTAACCTATAATCCTCTAAAACTGTGCCAGATCCTTGTTTCCTTAACCTTAAGCAAGCTTACTTCTTCCTCTTGATGAGAAATTCCTTTTCTCTTGTCATCCAAAGCTTCTTCACCTTCCCATTCCTTGCCTGTCTCAGTGGGACAAGGCTATCCAAGACTCGCAACAAGTGCTGCTTAAACAACCTCCACATTTCTGTTGTGCATTTCCCGTGGAACAATTGTTCCCAGTTTATACTCCACAGCTCCTGTCTAATAGCAGTATAATTTCCTCATCCCGATTAAATACCTTCCCATACTGTCTGTTCCTATCCTTCTCCATGGCTATGGTAAAGGTAAGGCAGTTGTGGCCTCTGTCACCGAAATGCTCTCCCACTGAGATCTGATACCTGGTCTGCCTCATTGCCTAGCACCAAATCCAATATGGCCTCCCCCCAGTTGGCCTACCTCCGTATTGTGTCAGGGTTCCTTCCTGGACACACCTGAAAAAATCGGCTCCATCCAGACCAACTCTGTTACATCTGCAGCTTTCCGAGATCTGTTATCCAATCTGTTCTTCTATCTTTCTGCTGCTATTGGGGTGTCTATACACCTAATAAAGTGGCAGCTCCTTTCCTGCTACTGACTTCTACCCATACTGACTCAGTGGACAAACCCTCATCAACAACCTCCTTTTCTGCAGCTGTGATGCACTCTAATTAACAATGCTCCTCCCCCTCCTCTTTTACGTTCTTTTTAGAAGATCGAAACCCTGGAACATCCAGCAACCATCTCTGCCCCTGTGAAATCCATGTCCCCATTCTGGCCACAACATCGTACTTCCAGGTACTGATCCATGCTCTAAATTCATCACACTTATTCCTGACATTCTATATGTTGAAACAGGCACACTGTAACGTATCCCTTTGTCCTATCAACTATGTATCCTTCGTGAAAAACTCTCTGCATTCTATTTCTGCCTGATCAACAACTACCCTCTCCTCAGATCTTAGCTCTGGTTCCCACCCCCCTGCCAAACTAGTTTAAACCCTCCTGAAGTGCTCTGGTAAATTTTCTGCCCAAGGCATTAGTGCCCCTCCAGTTTAAGTGCAACCCATCCTTCATGTACAAGTGCCACCTTCCCCAGAAGGTACCCAAATGATCTATGTATCTGAACCCCTCCCTCCTGCACCAGCCCTGTAGCCACATGTTTAGCTGCACTTGCTTCCTGTTCTTCACCTCACAAGCACATGGCACTATAGACACCCCAATAGCAGCAGAGAGATGGAAGAACAGATTGGACAACAGATCTTGGAAAGGTGCAGATGTAACAGAGTTGTTATGGGTGACTTCAATTTCCCCAATTTTGATTGGAACCTCCTTATTGCAGATGGTTTGGATAGAGCTGATTTTGTCAGGTGTGTCCAGGAAGGATTCCTGACACAATACATCGATAGGCTGATTGGGGAAGGCCATATTGGATTTGGTGCTAGGCAACGAGGCAGGCCAGGTGTCAGATCTCTCAGTGGAAGAGTACAACTACCTCACTTTTACCATAGCCATGGAGAGGGTTAGGACAGACAATATTGACAATATTAACCCTCAGATTACTACTCTGCTCATCCTGCTTTTTAGCTTCCAAACTAACTTCCTGAAATCACTTTTTGGATCCTCCTCCTTTTTACTGGCTATGTCATTGGTGCCAACGTGCACCATGACTTCTGGCTGCTCACCCTCCCCCTCAGAATTTTGTAGACTCAATCAGAGACATCCCGGACCCTGGCACCCGAGAGGCAACATACCTTCCAGGAGTCCCGTTTGCGACCACAGAATCTCCTGTCCATTCCTCTAACTCTCCTGCCACTAGCACTTTTCTATTCTCTCCCCTTCCCTTCAGCGCCAGAGACCTGGCCACTATGGCTTTCTCCTGGTAGGTCATCCTCCCCAACAGTATCTAAAATGGTATACTTATTACTGAGGGGACAAGCCACAGGGAATCACTGCACTGTCTGTCTGTTCCCTTTCCATCCCCTGACTGTAATCGATCTATCTTTTGCCTATACTTAAGTTGAGACTATCTCCCTGTAACCCCTCTCTAGTATCCCCTCTGCCTCCCAAATGATCAAAGGTTTAACCAACTCCAGCTCCAGTTCCAATTCCCTAACGTGGTTTCTGAGGAACTGGAGTTGGGTGCACTTTCCACAGATGAAGTGGTAACCCTTACCTCCCACATCCTAGAAGGAGCATGCAACTGCATTAACATCCATTCCCACTGTTCTGAATTCCCAAAGAGGCTATTGAACAAAACTAGTAACCTTACTGAAACTGTTTTATTGGGTTAGAGGAGGAGGATGAGTGGGAGAAATTACCTAAGTAGTGTTTTGGGTAAATATATTACCTCACTTACTCAACAGTCCCATGTCTGCTTCTGCTCAGTAGGTGCTCCATCTATTTATGAGGTAAATAATTAAAGGATTAATTAATCTTCCCAGCGGCTCCTGATCCTCGTTCTCACCGCTCCCACTGCTGCTCCAAATATGAAGGCACCTGATCCCACGAGGTAACTTTTTAAAGGAGGAATTTACCCTCCTGGCGATCCCTGGCCCTCGCTCTCACCATTCCTGCTGCTGCTGCAAAAATGGAGGCTGCTGTTCCATACGAAACAACAGATTCCGTAGGAGATTTCAGAAGAGATCGGGGTATATATTTGAAAGTGATGAATTTAGAGAGCTTTGGAGATATAAAATGGGTGAATGGGACTAATTAGGTGGCTCTTTGAGGAATCGGCATAGACAATGATAGGTCGAATGGGCTCCTTCTGCCAGACTAAACATGATATACGCTTAACTGTACAGGTGAGGCTATAATACTTGATGGGTATTATGTATTATCTTTTACCAAGAGAATAAAATAATAGAAGCAGTAATGGTGTAGTATGAGATGGCAATGCCTAGAATATATAAGATGCCTGGTTCATATGCCTTGCATCCCAGGTTGATAAAGGAAGTGGGATTTGTGTTAATGGATAGGGTTGCTACAATCTTCAGTAGAATCATAGGTGGTGCCCAAAGATTTCAAATATGACACTCTTGTTCAAGATGGATGTAAATTCAATCTTAGGGTTGCCTGAAAAGAATTATTGAAACCTTTTCTTGGATATTCCCTTGTGTGACAGACAAAAGGCATGGAATGGGCTCAACACTTAATTAAACAAGTCTTTCTTTATTTAACTTGAAGTACCAATGCAACATTTACTTCTCACTTCATTAACGACTTCAACTTTAACTCACTTTATTTAACTTCACTTTGCCTTAGTTTTAACTTAATCCACATTTAACCCTAACTCTACCTTTTAATGGTATAAGTTTGGCTTGAATCAAATGCTAACCTGATTTGAGTGAACTGGTCCCCAAACCATTGTTGCACAACATCAACCCAGGTTCTATTCTTGTAGACACAGTGAAGCCTCCTATAAGGCTGAGAAGCAGTGAACCATAACAGTACCACAAGTCTCTAGCCTCTCTTTAAGAGCTCCATAGTAAAAGTGTCATGTCCACTGAAAACACACATAATAAACCACATATCTATTTATTCTGATGTCAAAATGCCAAAATAGCCAAGAATGGCATGACCCATCAGCTCCATGATTGTCCCCATGCCCCCAGAAACCTTAGCTTGGATCATAGTCTGCAAGATGTAGAACAGCTGTGGATATATGTCACATAATTGTTCTTAACCTTGAAGAATTGCATGCCTAGATTGCACCGACTTAGAATAAATAGTTTTAGGTATGGCTTCTAAATAAGAAAACTATCTCCAACCATGTGAAAGAGCTTTATGCCTGCAGGAGTGTCCCATGTTACCTTTCTCTCCTACTTGTTTGTGTAGTAGATATAAGCACAAAAAGATCTGACAGAAAAAGAATCTCCTGAGAATGGGAAACCTGGGAATGGGACTATTGAGGAGGTTATCAAAACTCACTTGTAAGAGGATATTAATGATGGCGATTGTTCCATTCAAGGTGGACAAAATTAATGTGAGCTTGGTATAGTTCTGGTTCCTGTAGTGTTGGAGTCAAACAAATCATCTTTATTCTCTGAGGAAGAGGGACAGATTAGCTGGGTGGTACTGTGAGGATCTCCGTTCCTACCTCTTGTGACCTTAAGTGTCTAACAAATTCCAGACTTGTGTACCTAACCCCAGGAACCAAAAAAACTGCTCAGACGTCAGGAGGAGAAAAAGATGACTGAGGAGGTAGCTTCATGTTAAAATCATGAACCCAGGCAGCAGTGCAGAAGTGTATACCTCATTGAGCTCACGTATGGCATCAACGAGTTCTACTTTTGACAGGAAATGTGATGCTGAAGACCCTTTGGATGGTTTATTTTATAGATGGGACTGTAGCAGTGTGCTCCACTGGTCATTGAGGAAGAGTATTTTTACACACAGTTTGGACTGAGTGCTTGTAATAGAAACAGCAGCCATGAGACTATATTCTCTGAAGCACTGTGAGTTCATGCTCAACAAAATGGAAGGGTCCATGGAGCAATAAAGTCCTCCTTATTTGTTAATTTCCAGAACTTTTTTTGACTTTAGAGAATGGCATCTCATTCTGTTTTCAACTCCATCGTGCTGCTGTGATTTAGAAGTCCTTTGAAACCTTCCCATTGACATTAAAATCCTAGAGATCCTGAATCAGCAATAAGCCTAATAGTGCACTTGCCATCTCTCACTGTGTGCAAATTCTTAACCTGTCTCTTTCCTATGCTAATGAAATGTTGACTCTAGATTTGGGTGTGGGGTTATGTTTTCTGTTCTTATTTTCCAGATGCCCAGCATCCACAGCTTTTTGTTTTTTATTAAGTTAGAATGTGAATTTATGCAATTCCTTATCTCATATTTTAAGGAAATGCCAGAAAAATATACCAAACTGCTTTAATTGTGAAACAAGACTGATTGAAATAACTGCTAATGCTGCATGATACTTACACCCCAAGAATGACAGTGGTAATCACTGATGGAGTTTAATACTTAGCATTTTAAATATTTTGACGTTGAGAAACAAAGATGGCTAACATCTTAGGTAGGAGTAGCTTTTGCAAAGTTTGAAATAATCAAGCAGATTTGAGGTAAGCAGGGATAGGTTGTAAATAGTTTGCAGGATTTTCAAAGCTAGTATTCGGTGGATTATTCTAGTTGTTTTGGAAGAAGGTTTGTGGTTAAATATCATGGATTGTTTCAAAACCCAGGGCAAATTTCTTCTTTTAATTCTAGGAACCAATGTGGGAAACTGTCTGTTTACCTGAAGAGGATGTAGAAAGTTACAGTGTTGAAGGTAAAGATGATCAAATATTGATTATGCATCTATTGCATGCGTTCCAAGTCATATTCCTGCTTTGCCATCTATATTATTTTGGAGGTTAACTGGACTGTGATATGTCTTAAAATTTAGCTTAACTGATTGTGGACATGCCCTGTATTTTCTGAAATGCAGTCACTGCTGTAACGAACTTAAGGGCACAATTTTGATATGATTTGGGTATATTTCTCTGCAGAAATAACACACTTAAGCAGTGACTGCATTTTAGAAAATACAGGGCAAGTCGTTGGCAGAGAAACAGGCCTTTGCTGTCGAAGAATCACCAAAATGCACAAATCTCATTTACCTGCACTGACCGATAGCCTACTGTGCCCTGGTAGTTAAGAGCTCATCCAGATGCTTCCAAATGTTGTGAGAATATCTGAATCCATCACCCTTTCAGGCAGTGTGTTCCATATTTCTACTATCCTTAGAACAAAATGCTTTCCTCAGATCTTCTTGAAACACTTAGTTGTCATCTTAAATTGTGCCCTCTGGCATTAGAAATTACTGCCATGGGAATGATTCTTATTAGAACATAGGAACATGAGGACAAGTAGCTGGATTAGGCCATCTGGCCCTTCAAGCCTGTTCTGCCTTCAATAAGATCGTGGCTGATCTTATTGTGGGCTCAGCTTCACTTAAGTGCCCTCACACCATAACGCTTAATTCCTTTATTGTTCAAAAAATTAACTATCTTAGCTTTCAAAACATTTACTGAGGAAGCCTCAATTACTTCATTGAGAATTCCATTGGTCCACAACCCTCTGGGTGATGAAGTTCCTTCTCAATTCAGTTCTAAATCTTCTCCCCTTAATTTTGAGCCTATGACCTCTTGTCCTACTTTCACCCTTGAGTGGAAACATCCTCTGTAATTCTATCCTATTAATTCCCTTCATAATTTTATATGCTGCTATAAGACTCCCCCGCCCCCCCATTCTCCTAAATTCCAATGAATATAATCCCAGTCTACTCAGTCTCTTCTCAGAAGCCAACCACCTCAACTCTGAAATCAACTCTAGTGAACCTCTTCTGCACCCGTCCTAGTGCCAGTACATCCTTTCTCAAGAAAGGAGACCAAAACTGTAAGGAGCATCCAGGAGGGCAGTATGTAAATAGTCCAACTCAGGAAGGGGCCATACTGATTCTGGAGCTTCGAAATCGAAGTTTCGGGCCAAACCCCTTCATCAGGCTGAAAGGCTTTTGCCCAAAATGTCAATTTCGAAGCTCCTTGGATGCTGCCTGAACTGCTGTACTCTTCCAGCACCACTAATCCAGAATCTGGTTTCCAGCATCTGCAGTCATTGTTTTTACCAAGGGGCCATACTGAACCTGGTGTTGGGGAATGAGCTCGGACAGGTGGTTGGCATTTCAGTAGGGGATTACTTTGGGAATAGTGATCGCAGTTCTGTAAGTTTTAAAATATACATGGACAAAGATGAGAGTGGTCCGAAAGGAAGAGTGCTAAATTGGGGCAAGGCAAACTATAGCAAAATTCGACAGGAGCTGGGGAATGTGGATTGGGAGCAGCTCTTTGAAGGTAAATTCATATTTGATATGTGGGAAGCTTTTAAAGAGAGGTAGATTAGAGTGCAGGACAGACATGTCCCTGTGAAAATGAGGGAAAGAAATGGCAATATTAGGGAACTGTGGATGACAGGGGAAATTGTAGGACTAGCTAAGAGGAAAACAGGAAGCATATAGAAGGTCTAGGCAACTGAAAATAGATGAAGCTTTGGAACAAAATCAGGAAAGTAGGGCCAATCTGAAATGAGGAATTAAGAAGGCTAAAAGAGGTCATGAAATATCGTTAGGTTAAGGAAAATCCCAAAGTCTTTTATTTGTATGTAAGGAGCAAGAGGGTAATGAAAGAAAGGGTTGTCCCACTCAAAGACAAAGGAGAGAAGTTGTGTGTGGAGTCAGAGAAAATGTGTGAAATTCTTAATAAGTACATTGCATTGGTATTCATCGAGGAGAGGGACATGATGGAATTTGAGGTTAGGGATAGATGTATGATTACTCTAGGTCAAGTCGGCATAAGGAGGGAGGAAGTGTTGGGTATTCTAAAAGGCATTAAGGTGGACAAGTCCTCGGCGGGGGGGTCCAAATGGGATCTATCACAGGTTACTGAGGGACGTGAATGGGGAAATAGTTGGGGCCTTAACAGATTCTTTGCAGCATCCTTGAACATTGGTGAGGTCCCGGAGTACTGGAAAATTGCTAATGTTGTTCCCTCATTTAAGAAGGGTAGCAGGGATAATCCAGGTAATTGTAGACCAGTGAGTCCAATGTCAGTGGTAGGGAAGCTGCTGGAGAAGATACTGAGGAATAGGATCTATTTACATTTGGAAGAAAATGGGCTTATCAGTGATAGGCAACTTGGTTTTGTGCAGGGAAGGTCATGTCTTACCAACTTTATAGAATTCTTTAAGAAAGTAATAAAGTTGATTGTTTAAGGGAAGGGCTGCAGATGTCACATACATGGTCTTCAGTAAGGCTTTTGATAACGTTCCCCATGGTAGGGTGATGGAGAAAGTGAAGTCATATGGGGTCCAGGGTGTACTAGTTAGATGGATAGAGAACTGGCTGGGCAATGGGACACAGAGCAGTAGTGGAAGGGAGTTTCTCAAAATGGAGAACCGTGACCAGCGATGTATCACAGGGATCTGTGTTGGCACCACTGTTGTTTGTGATATACATGAAAGATCTGGAGGAAGATATAGGGTGGTCTGAAAAGCAAGTTTGCAGATGACACTAAGATTGGTGGAGTAGCAGATAGTGAAGGAACTGTCAGAGAATGCAGCAGAATGTAGATGGATTGGAGAGTTGGACAGAGAAGTGTCAAATGGAGTTCAATCTGGGCAAATGTGAGGTGATGCATTTTGGAAGCCAAATGGTAAATGGAAAAGCCCCAGGGAAATTTAACATACAGAGAGATCTGGGTGTTCAGGTCCATTATACCCTGAAGATGGCAACGAAGGTCGATAGAGTGGTCAAAAAGGCATATGGCATGCTTTCCTTCATCGCACAGGGTATTGAGTACAAGAGTTGCAGGTCATGTTACAGTTGTATAAGACTGGTTCGGCCTCATTTGGAATACTGCGTACAGTTCTGGTCCCCACATTACTAAAAGGATGTGGATGCTTTGGAGAAAGTGCACAGAAGGCTCACCAGATGGTGGGTGTCTGGGACGCATTGCCAGCAGAGGTGTTAGAGGCGGGCACGATAGTGTCATTTAAGATGTGTCTAGACCAATACAGAAATAGGCTGGGAGCAAATGAATACAGATCCTTAGAAAATAGGTGACAGATTTAGTTAGAGGATCTGGATCGGCACAGCTAGGAGGGCTGAAGGGCCTGCTCCTGTGTGTAATTTTTGTTGTTCTTTGTTTGTTCTGATCGCAGTACTCTAGATCTGGCCTCACCAGCATCTAATGCAGCTGCAACATAACTTCCCCTCTTTTGAATCAATGAAGGACAAAATTCCATTACCTGTTGCACCTGCAGACCAACCTTCTGTGACTCATGCGTAAGGACACCCAGGTTCCTCTGCACAACAACATGCTGCAATTGTTTATCATTCAAGTGGTAGCCCTTTTTTTTACTGTTATTCCTACCAATATTGTACTCCATCTGCCAGACCTTTGCCCACTCACTGAAATTGTCTATGTCCTTTTGCAAAGTTTCACAGTCCTCTCCACACTTTGCTCTACCACTCATCTTTGTGTCATCTGTAAACGGTGACAGACTACACGTGATCCCCAAATGATCTACATAAATTATCTCCATTCTTTGCTTCCTGTTAGTTCCGATCCTCTATCCATGCTAATACTTTGCCTGTAACACCATGGATCCTTAACTTATATCACAGCCTTTTGTATGGCACCTTGTCAAATGCCTTTTGGAATTCTAGATACACTACATCTACTTGGTCCTTGTTGTCCACTATACTCGTAATGTCTTCGTTGAATTCTAGTAGATTAGTTAAGCATGACGTGCCCTTCATGAACCCATGCTGCGTCTGCCCAACGGGACAATTTCTAACTAGATGCTTGCTATTTCTTCCTGGTAATAGATTTGATAATCGATTCAAGCATTTTCCCTACTACATAATTTAAGTTAATTGGTCTATAATTCTCATCTTTTGTCTACCTCCTTTTTGGATCTAGCTTGTCATTAGGCCTCTCGACAACTTTGTGCAGCTCAATTAGATCCCCCACCTCAGCCTCCTCTGTTCCAAGGAGAATAAACCTTACCTATCCAGTCTCTCCTTATAACTGAGATGTTCCATCCCAGGCAACACCTCTCCAACACTCCTTATACTCCTGAAGAGCAGCCCTGTTTTTCATGCACTGTGCCTAACATACATTTCCTTCATTTACTTTTTCAAAACCTGGGTATTTTTGACATCCAGCATTTCCTAGATTTGGTGTCCTTCCCCTACATTCTTTGAGGAACTTGCTGGTCCTGAATTTTCACTATGTTCCTATTAAAAAACTCCCAGTTTCCAAACGTAGGGTGATCCACAAGTAACGGCTCCCAGTGTACATTTGCTAGATCCTGTGTACTGATACTGAAATTGGACTTCACCCAATTTAAACGCTTACTTTCTGCACTGTCCTTATCCCTTTCCATAATGACTTTGAAATTTACAGAGTTATGGTCACTGTCCACAAAACATACTGCACTGACACTTCAACCACTTTGCTAGCTTTATTTCCTGTTATTAGGTGTGCACTACCCCATTTCTCATAGGAGTATCTCTGAGATGCATTTCTTAAAATTCTGTCGTCTAATCCTTTCATACTAAGGTAATCCCAGTAAATGTTAGCAAATTTGAAGTCGTCTGAAACTATTACCTCTTCCTGTCTCAGCTTCCTGTGATTTGCTTATACATCTGCTCCCCTACTTCCTCTGATTATTGGAAGGTCTGTAGTATAATGTCAACAAAATAATTGCCCTTGCTTTTGTTTGTGAGCTCTACCTGGATGGCTTTCTAGAACATCCTCCCTCATCTTTCCTTACTGCAATGATGGTTTCCTTTAACAATAATGCAATGCTTCCACCTCTATTACAATCCTCCCCATCACACCAGAAACTTCTGTCCCCCTTTCTTTCAACCATTGTCTCAGTAATATACAGTAATAGGGCGGCACGGTGGCACAGTGGTTAGCACTGCTGCATCACAGCGCCAGAGACCCGGGTTCAATTCCCGACTCAGACGACTGACTGTGTGGAGTTTGCACATTCTCCCCGTGTCTACGTGGGTTTCCTCCGGGTGCTCCGGTTTCCTCCCACACTCCAAAGATGTGCAGGTCAGGTGAATCGGCCATGCTAAATTGCCCGTAGTGTTAGATAAAGGGGTAAATGTAGGGTAATGGGTGGGTTGCGCTTCGGCGGGTCGGTGTGGACTTGTTGGGCCGAAGGGCCTGTTTCCACACTGTAAGTAATCTAATCTAATCTCTTTAGCCAAACATTCATCTGTGATATCTTCCTGTTCCTATACTCAGGAGTACATGCTAATGTAAGTAATCAGGATATTATTACCTTAATAGTTATCTTCTCATCTACTACCTCGCTGTCTCAATTCCTGTTACAGCATCTCATTTTCTTTTTGCCCATGTTGTTGGTACTGCCATGTACCATGACTGCTGGCTGTTCACCCCCCCCCCCCCCCACACACACACACACACACACACACACACACACACACACACACACACACTACCTTCAGAAAGCCCTGCAACCACTCTGAAACATCCCTGACCCTGGCACCAGGGATGAAAATGTGTTGCTGGAAAAGCGCAGCAGGTCAGGCAGCATCCAAGGAATAGGAGAATCGACGTTTCAGGCATAAGCCCTTCTTCAGGAATCCATAGGCAGGTGTTGAGGAAGGAGATGTGGCTGTGGTAGCGAGTCTGTTTGAGAACGTGGCTGAAGAGCTTCTGTGCAGAGGAGATGACCTGGGGTGTGCAGTGAGAGAGGGACTCACTGAAATTCTTGTAGAGGGAGGAAGAGAGCTTCTTCAAGGAAGGCATCCTTGTAAGAGGATTCGCAGTAGGTTAAAATCTTCGAGGAGAAAGTGAGGACTGCAGATGCTGGAGATCAGAGCTGAAAATGTATTGCTGGAAAAGCACAGCAGGTCAGGCAGCATCCAAGGAACAGGAGAATCGACGTTTCGGGCATAAGCCCTTCTTCAGGAATCAGGGACGCAACATACCAATTGAGAGTCTGTTTGTGGCCACAGCACCACCTGAGAGTTCCCCTTACAAACAAGTTCCCGTTCACTGAAGTGTGTCTCCCTGTCTTTTTACTTCCCTGCTATGTAGCAGAACCATGGTTCACAGACTTGGCTGTTGATGCTTTCCCAGAAGATGTTATTGTCCCAACATGATATATCTGTTTGTGATCGGGGTGGCCACAGTGGACTTCTGCACTACCTCCTGCACTACTTGCTGGTCTTCCTGCTGGTCATCGATTGCTTTTCTGTTTATGTAGTCATTGGTTGTGGTGTAAGCACTACGCTAAACATGCTATCCATGACGTTCTCAGCCTCATGGATGAGTTCAGCTGCAGCTCAAGGTGCTCCATGCAGTCGGTCAGGAGCTGCAGATGATAACACTTACTGTAGGGTGGCACAGTGGCTCAGTGGTTTGCACTGCTGCCTCACGGTGCCAGGGACTCAGGTTTGATTCCAATGTTGAGTGATTGTTGGTATGGAGTTTGCACATTCTCCCTGTGTCTGTGTTGGTTTTCTCCGGGTGCTCCAGTCTCTTCCCACAGACCAGAGATATGCAGGCTAAGTGTATTGGCCATGCTAAATTGCTCATAGTGTTCAGGGATGTGTAGGCAAGGTGCATTAGTCAGAGGAAATGTAAATTAATAGAGGTAGGGAAATGGGTCTGGGTGGCATACTCTTTGGAGCGTCGGTGTGGACTTGTGCCAAATGGCCTGTTTCCACACTGTAGGGATTCTGTGATTCTATATGTGATCACCACATATTGCAGGAGCAGCATTCCACAGGGATGAATTATCTTGACGTTGTGATTGTTACCAATTACAACCAATAAAGTAGGAAGAAAGTGATGAAATATATGCAATACAAGCCAAATCAGATTGTTCTCTCTTGCTCACTTGCCCCTCCCCCAATTAAACTTGCTATGCTTCACATTTTGAACACTGACATCATTACAGGAGATCTTCCTCTGGATTCAGCGAAATTTGGTGTTTGCTGGTTGTCACAGACATAGTGATCTGAAGAGCCTGTATCTATACTGTGCTGTGTGAATCTTTGACTAACAAAGCAAACATATTGAACTCTATGAAGTACAGAGGATCAGAGGCAACATGGTATATGTGTTCATAGATCTTTGAAGACAACAGGACAGGAAAATAAGATGGTTAAGAAGGCATTTGGGCTGTTTGCCTTCATTAGTGAAGGCATTGAATGCAAGAGCAAGGAAATTGTGATGTAGCTGTATATAATTTTAGTTAGGCCACAGCTAGAATGCCATGTGCTGTTTTGGTCACACACCAGGGAGAGATGTAATTGCACTGGAGAGGGTGCCAAAAAGATTTACCAGGATGTTAAGGGAAGTGATGTCCTAGTGACCTAACAATTAATACATTATTAATCTAGAAACTCAGCTAATACTCTGGGAACCTGGGTTTACATCTGTCACAACGGATGGTGGAATTTGAATATAACAAAAAATCTGGAATTAAAGAATCTACTTATGACCATAACATGATTGCCAATTGTCATATTAAAAAAAATCTGCTTCACTAATGCTCTTCAGGGAAAGAAATCTTCCATCCAGACCTGTTCTGGCCTACATGTGATTCCAGAGCCGATCAGTTCGAGGGAACCTGGGAAAGGCTATAAATCCTGGCCAGCCAGTTACGCCGATGTCCTACAAGTGAATTAAAATAAAAAAAGATTATGAAGAAAGACTAAATTGGCTGGGGTTGTTTTCCTTAAAGAGAAGGCTGAGGGAGGATCTGATTGTGGTGTACCAAGTTCTGAGGGGCATAGACAAGGTAGATAGGATGAAACATTTCCCCTTAATAGTGGAGTCAATAGCTATGGAGTACAGCTTTAAGAGAAGGAGCAAATGGCAGACATGGATTTGAGGAAATACTTTTTTATCCAGAGTTTATGGGTATCTGGAACTCAATGCTTGACAGGAGGAGTAGAAGTCGGGGCCCTGAAGACATTTAAGAAATATTCAGATGAGCACTGGAAAGCTTACAAGGCTGCGGGCCAATGGCTGAGAAACAGGGTTAGAATTGATGTATGTTTGATGATTGGCATTGACATGATTGGCTAAAGGACCTTCTTCCATGCTTTAAAACTCAAATCTGTGATGAGTAAGGTTCAAACGACAAGTCTAAAGGCTTTGTGTCTTAATGTTCAGAGCATTTCTGATCAGGTAGATGAATTAGCAGCACAGGTAGATAATTTGATTGTGATATAGTTGGGATCACAGAGACATGGCTGCAGGGTCACTAAGGATTTGATCTGAATATCCAGGTTTATTTTTTTATTTGGGGTATAGGCAAAAAGGCAAAGAAAGAAGACTAGTTTTGTTAATTATGGAGTAAGAATCAAGTTATGGTTCTTTGGAATTTTGCCTCAGAAAATTATCATAGAGTCTCCATAGTGTGGAAACAGACTATTCAGCACAACAAGTCCACATCAACCCTCTGAAGAGGATCCCACCCAGACCATTCTCCTACCCTATCTCTGTAACCCTGTATTTCTCAAGGCTAATGCGGCTAACCTACACATCCTGAACACTATGGGCAATTTAACATGCACATAACATACATCTAACTTGCACATCTTTGGACCGAGAGAGAAAACCAGAGTACTTAGTGGAAACCCATGGAGATATGGGGAGAACGTGCAAATCCTACACAGACAGTCACCCAAGGTTAGAATTGAACCCAGCTCCCTAGTCCTTTGACCCATCAGCGCTAACCCCTGGGCCACCATGCTGCCCTTGTTATGATGTTGTATCTATATGAGTGGTGATAGGAGACAACATGGGACTGTCAATTATTTTTTATTTATTTATGGGATGAAAGCATCACTGGTTAGCATTTATTGCCCATCCCAGAGGGTAGTTAAGAGTCAACTGCATTGCTGTGAGTCTGGAGTCACACGTAAGGCAGACCAGGTAAGGATGTTAGTTTCCCTCCCTAAAGGACATCAGTGAAACACATGGGTTTTTACAATTGACAATGGATTCATGGTCATCATTAGACTCTCAAATTCCTGATTTTTATTGAATTCAAATTCTGCCATCTGCTGTGGCAGGACTCGGCAGCATTTTCAAACCTGTATCCCGACAACATAAACTGGGTCTCTGGATTAACAGTCCAGCAATAATACCATTAGGCCATTCACTCCCGTTTGTGCCCCCAAATAGTCGTGTAAGCGAAGGCATTAAACAAGAAATCAGAGGGGCATGTAATAAGGATGCAACTGTAATCATGGGAGACATTAATCTACATATAGATTGAACAAATCAAACACGCAATGACATTGTGAGGAGGATGATCTGGAGTGTGAGAGGATCTAGGGGAATGAGAAATGTAACCAGAGAGCGAATAAAAGCAAAGAATTACAGATGAGTTAGCCTAATATCAGTACTGGGGAGAGATGCTAGAATCTATTATGAAGGCCATTTGGAAACCATAAACTGATTTGGACATCTCCAATGTGAATTTTGAATCATGCTTGACTTATCTACTGGTGTTTTTTAAGGATGTAACTAATAAAATATTTAAGCATGAACCAGTGTACATGCTATATCTGGATTTTCTGAAGGCTGTTATAAGATACCTCAGAAGTGTTATTGGGCAAAATTAAAGCACTTGGGGTTGGGGGAAATAAAATGGCATTGTTGTCTTCACACTTTGAACACTTGATACCAGAAGCTTGACACCATGAAGAACAATGCAACCCACTTGATTGGCACCACATCTGTTAACATTCACTCCATCCACCATTGACGCTCAGTTGCATTGCAGAAATTTGCCAAAAGTCCTGGGACAGTGCCTTCCAAACCCACAGTTCATACCATCTAGAAGGACATGGGCAGCAAATACTTGCGAACACCTCTAATTGCAAGTTCCCCTCCAAGCAACTCACCATCCTGATTTGGAAATAGATCGGTGTTCCTTCACTGGTACTGGAATGAAATACTAGAATTCCATCCCTAGGGACACTGTGTGTCTGCCTACAGCACATGGACTGCAGTGGTTCAAGAAGGCAGCTCACCCCGACCTTCTCAAGGGGAACTAGAGACAGGCAATAATTGCTGGCCCAACCAGTGATGTCCATATCCCATAAGTCAATAAAGAAAGTAAATAATCAACTGATGCAGATTGTTCAAGTGATCTAAGGAGAGATCTACCTCAATTACCAAGTTGAAACAAAACTCTGCAGTATGCAGAAAAGTTATCTTTATTCTGTTAGTATCTCATTATCTGCATTCCAGTCTGCTTTCATACACAACAAACATGTCTCTCCTCTGTAATAGGTTAATGTGTTATGGTCACCTTCAGCCAGCAAGGGAGTAAACAATTTGTCTTGCCGTGGATGTTTCTTTCTCTTCTTTTGTCAGTGTTTGTCTCCTGTTTGGACAGGTACCTACAGAGATTCTGCTCACACTAGCCTCCAAGTTCTTTTTAGAGCTGAAAATGTGTTGCTGGTTCCAGCAACAGATTTTCAGCTCTGATCTCCAGCATCTGCAGTCTTCACTTTCTCCTCCAAGTTCTTTTTAGCATGGAAGCACCATTTATCCCTTATAATTTAAAATCTAAATTTACCTCTAATAGCATGGATTGAGAATTGGTTGACACATAGGAAATAGAGTGTGGGAATAAATTTGTCTTTTTCTGGTAGGCAGATAGTGACTAGTGAGTATTGCAAGGATTAATGCTTGGGCCCCAACTATTCTGATATAGATAAGTGATCTGGAATGCAACATTTTCAAGTTTGCTGACAACATAAACTGGGTGGTGTTGTGAGTTGTAAGGAGAATGCAAGGAGGCTTCAAGGTAGTTTAGTCAAATCATTCCTGAAGAAGGGCTTATGCCCGAAACGTCGATTCTCCTGTTCCCTGGATGCTGCCTGACCTGCTGCGCTTTTCCAGCAACACATTTCCAGCTAGTCAAATTGAGTGACTGGGCAAACCAATGGCAGATGGAGTGCAGTTTGGCTAAATGTGAAGTTATACACGGAATATGAAAAAGAGAAAGATTACTTGAATACAGTTTGTTTTTCTATAATGTGATGGTTGCATTCTTGTGCAACCCTGCATTATAGAAAAATCACGCTTTATAAACAGTGCTTAAGTTTTGGCAATGTAATCACGTGACAGCCAACACACATTTTAAAAATTCGAGCTTGAGCAACAGTGTCCCCAATACATAAATTGAATTATGAGTTACAGCAAATTCATGTTAACGAAATGCAAGTTATAGCGGAACAGCCCCTTTAGTGATATATTATGTAATGTTGATGTACAAAGGGTTCTGGCTGTTCTTGTACACCAGTCAGTGAAAATGGACAGGAAAGTGTAGTAAACAATTTGAATAGTTCATGGTATACTGGCCTGAATTGCAAGGGGATTTAAATTCAGAAGCAGAGATTAGCTGTCTGACTGCATTTGACAAGTTCTGTCCTGTCGATGAAAATCATGCCTATGAATCCGTTATTTCCTGAGGCAGCCGATAGAAGCTAATAATTCTCTTAACTCCTTTTCAACTCAGATCAAAATGTGGACCCCGTCTCTGTTTCTCAAGTTTTTCTTCTTATGAATTGCTTGAATTATATTCATTTAAATTTCTGTCCTAAACAGTAAAAGATGAGAAGAGATTGCTAGCTGTGGACATGAATACTCTCTTCAGAATTGGGAATATTGAAGGAAACCAGATACAGATATTCTTTGATTTGACTCTGGACATCTTCAATACTGTTCAAAAAGTTTATGGTTCGACAAAATTCAAGGTATGTTCCACTGCTATTGACAATTAATAATTTTACAAAGAAGACTTATTTAAACTCTTTGAGCTCCTTGACATTTATAAGGGTTTGTTTTGGATACATGGGGTTGGACTTTCAGATTTGAAGACTTCGTGGACCTCTCAAAATAACAGATGAGGGCCAGATTCAGAAATCTTGAGGCTTTTTCTGACAAATATCATTTTTGCAACATGGGATGACTCACAAATGAGGGAAGTCTAAACTAAGCAGGGTCATCTGAACTTAGTGTTGAGGTCAAACAGACCTCATTTTCAATGTAGAAACAACCCCCAGTGTGAAAGTCACAGTTTTTTAGTGTAGCTATATATTTCTGCTTGTGATGGGCAGGTGATTTTTGTACAAATGTCAACTGTGAAGTTATTTCAAATTTCAGCATTTTATACATTAGGAAAGTAGGCTACCTGTATTGGTGAGGGTTGAAAAATATGAAAAATATCTATTCCAGAAGTTAGAATAGCTGCATGTTGACATCTCCTTATGCGTTATCATTACGGACTGAATTTGATATTTTTTGGCCAAGGTAGACTTGTGCCTAGATTTTTGGAGTGTTTCTGTTTGCAAAACCTAGTGAGACTTCTCACCTTGTCTTATCACCCTCAACTCCTGACCTAACTGCCATGTTGTTATTGTACCCTTCTTGTGTGATTCTAGACCCATCTAACTGCACTGTTCCAGCAATACTGCCAATGCTGAGGTATTGTAACTTTTACTGTAATTGATAGAAACTTTAAAAGATCGTAATAAGGAATACGTTAGCTAGGGATAGTCAACACGGTTTTATGAAGGGTAGGTCGTGCCTCACAAACCTTATTGAGTTCTTTGAGAAGGTGACCAAACAGGTGGATGAGGGTAAAGCGGTTGATAAGGTTCCCCATGTTAGGCCATTGCAGATAATATGGAGGCATGAGATTGAGGGTGATTTCGTGGTTTGGATCAGAAATTAGCTAGCTGAAAGAATACAGAGGGTGGTGGTTCAAGGGAAATGTTCATCCTGGAGTTCAGTTACTAGTGGTGTACTGCAAGGACCTGTTTTGGGTCTATCCCTGTTTGTCATTTTCATAAATGACCTGGATGAGGGCGTAGAAGGATGGCGTAGTAAATTTGCAGATGACACTAAGGTCAGTAGAGTTGTGGACAGTGCCAAAGGATATTGCAGGTTACAGAGGGATATGGATAAGCTGCAGAGCTCGGCTGAGAAGTGGCAAATGGAGTTTAATGTGGACAAATGTGAGGAGATTCGCTTTGGAAGGCGTAACAGGAATGCAGAGTACTGGACTAATGGTAAGATTCTTGGCAGTGTAAATGAGCAGAGAGATCTTGGTCTCCATGTATATAGACCCCTGAAAGTTGCCACTCAGGTTGATAAGGTTGTTAAGAAGGCACATGGTGTGTTAGCTTTTATTGGGAGAGGGATTGAGTTTTGGAGCTATGGGGTCATGTTGCAGATGTACAAAACTCTGGTGCGGCTGCACTTGGAGTATTGCGTACAGGTCTGGTCACCATATTATAGGAAGGATGTGGAAGCTTTGGAGAGGGTTCAGAGGTGATTTACTAGGATGTTGCCTGGTATGGAGGGAAGGTCGTATGAGGAAAGACTGAGGGACTTGAGGCTGTTTCCTTCAGAAAGAAGAAGGTTGAGAAATGACTTAATAGAGACATATAAGATAATCGCAGGATTAGATAGGTTGGACAGTGAGAGCCTTTTTCCTTGGATGGTGATGGCTAGCACGAGGGGACATAGCTTTAAATTGATGTGTGATAGATATAGGACAGATGTCAGAGGTAGTTTCTTTACTCAGAGAGTAGTAGGGATTTGGAATGCCCTGCCTGCAACAGTAGTAGACTCGCCAACTTTAAGGGCATTTAAATCGTCATTGGATAAACATATGGATGAAAATGGAAAAATGTAGGATAGATAGGCTTCAAATTGATTGCACAGGTCGGTGTAACATCGAGGGCCGTAGGGCCGTACTGTGCTATAATGTTTTATGTTCTATCATTAACAAATCTGGAGCAGTATCAGCCTAGAGATCTGAAGGAGGGTAACTGGACATGAAACATTGACTTTACTTTCTGTTCACTGCTGCTGCTAGACCTAGCTTTCTCCAGCTATTTTTATTTTCGTAAATCCAAAGCTACCCTGCACCATTCCTGACATTGGGCAAAGTTGAAAAGGGAAATTTGGCAATCTGCTTTGCAACATGGTCCAAGAGGTCTGCTGGATGTAATGATGCACAGGCAGAACATGGTTTGCTGGAGACAATTTCCAAGGTTGCATATGATACCAAACTTGGAAGAATTGTATACGGAGTTGCATCGGCAGGACCGGTGGAAGAGCAGTAAATAAGGCATGCATTGCAGATGGCTTTAATGACAGGGGCAGAAAGTACAAAGAGGAAAGAGATGGTTGAACTTGTACAAAGTAGGTTGTTAGACCTCAGCTGGAGTATAGTGTGCAGTCGTTGGTGCACATTATAGGAAATATGTCAATGCATTGGGGACAGTACAGAAAGAATTTATTTAAATGGTTTCAAATATGAGAAACTTCATCTACGAGGGTAGATTGAGGAAGTTGAGGTTGTTCTCTCTGGAGAGAAGAGGGCTGAGAGGAGATTTAGTTGAGGTTTTAAAACCATCAACAGGACAGAGTAGATAGCATAAAGCTGTTTCCACTTGGAAAAGAAGCAACAATGAGAGGGCATGGATTTAAAGTGATGTGAAAACTAAGAAGGAGTGATGTGGGAATAACTTTTGTCATACAGCGAGGACTTCAAGTATAGAATGCACTGCGTGGAAGTGTGGTGGAGGCAGATTCAATTAAAGCTTTCCATCCGCCTTCCTTTTCTATCTTTTCTGAACACTTCGTTCCCAAGAATATTTAACACCCCGTCTTGCTTGAGCTTGTCTGTTATCATCACAACACCATACATGCTGATAACTCCCTGGTCTTATTAAGTATACTGTGTACATTCACGTACATCACTGATTTATACTCAGTTTTATTTTCCCTTACAGCAACTTCATTGAAATATAGGATCAGACTCATAGAGGACAGAAGAGTCCCTTTGGTCCATCAAGTCTGTACTGTCAAAAAGTACATTACTTTCTACAGTCGGCTCACTTTGCCATGCTAGGCCCATTGCCTTAACTGTTATGAAAACTCAAAGAACAGAAAATTACAGCACAGGAACAGGCTCTTCAGCCCTCCAAGCCTGCGCTGATCCAGAACCTCTATCTGAACCTGTTGCCTATTTTCTAAAGATCTGTATTCCTCTGTCTAGATACATCTTAAATGACGCTATTGTGCCTACCTCTACCACCTTTGCTGGTAACGTGTTCCAGGCACTCACCATCCTCTGCATAAAGAACTTTTCACGCATATTTCCTTAAAACTTCTCCCCTCTCACCTTGAACTCGTGACCCCTAGTAATTGAGTCCCCCACTTTGGGAAAAAGCTTCTTGCTATCCACCCTGTCTATACCTCTGTTTAGCTTGTCCTATGATTGTTGTGTTATCCCAGTTGAATTTGTGGTCCTTGTCACCTGTGTGTATGGCTACTAGGGACAGCCGACTGTGCCGTTTGGTGGCGAGTTGGTGTTCGTGGATGCGCATTGCTAGTTGTCTGCTTGTTTTTCCTATATAGTGTTTTGTGTAGCCATTGCACAGAATCTTGTAAATTATGTTCGTCATGCACATGATGGGTAGAGGGTCTTTTGTTCTGGTGAGTTGTCAGTTTATGGGCTGCCATGAATCCAAGTGGTCAGAGAAGTTTGGTTGTTAGTTCAGAGACATTTTTTTACATCAAGATGCAGAGGTGCCAGTGTTGGACTGGGGTGGACAAAGTTAAAAATCACACAACACCAGGTTACAGACCAACAGGTTTATTTGGAAGAATGGAGGAGCCTCGATTATCTGAATAAGATGGGCGGGCACTATTTTGTTCAGATAATTGATTATTTGGTTAATTGATTCAATGCGTCTCCTCTGGGGCTTGGAGTTTTCTGTTTTTGCCTTTTTCCTCGCTCTGCCTGCCTTGCTCCCTCTCTGTCTCAGGGGTTGTTTCTGAGCAGACACACACTTGTGTATAAGAGACCTGCAGCATTGCTGAAGCCCCCCCCCCCCCCACCACCACCTCATTAGTTCAATGAGATTCACACAACAAGCACTTGCTCAGTTTGCTACTTGTTTTGGAGGTGAGGCAGCAGCACTCTGTGTGCAGGCTCCCCCCTCCAACCGTCTGAAACCCCCAAACCCCCCACACCTCTTGTCCGATCTAGCCTGGCCCCATCTGACCCATTCCCCCGACTCCACTCCCATCTAACCCCCCCACCCTGCCCCCATCTGACCCCACCAACCTCGTCCACACACCCCTATCCAACCCCACCTCTGCCCACAATTCACCCCCCCCACCCGTTCCCTAAAGTCGTCTAACTAGCTTGCCCCATCTGCCCCCACCCCCATCCGCCACACCCACATTCCACACCCCCTGTCCGCGTCACCATGACCTGTCCGCCCCGCCCTCCCGTGTCCCCCCCACACCTGACCCTCTGGGGCAGCCAGACTGGACAGCAACAGTAAGGCTTGCTGCCTTTGGGGTTGAGTCTCCAAATAGCACACACACACACACACACCTTTTATTGCAACTTTTTCACAAGTCCCACCCTTGCCCTGTACAGGGAAATGGTGGCGAGATTATCTGGGGAAGGGGCGTTCAGGGTATAAGCCTGTAGAACTGGAGGAAAAGTGTGGGAAGAGAAGGGGAAGGCTGTCAGTCATTTGGAGATGGTACCTGGGCTCCCATCAATGTCCAGGACTGTTTTCGGCAGCATTTCATTAAGCCCAAGATCATTTTTAGTCATTGCAAACAAAAGGCGTGATCAGTGTTGGAAATAATGTTTCTATCTGGACCTCGAGATCTCCTTTGGATAATCCAATATTCGGATAATTGAGGTTCCTCTGTACTAGCTTTCAGAGCGCTGCTCCATCATCAGGTAACTGTAGAGCAGGATCATAGACACAGAATTTGTAGCAAAAGATCTCAGTGTCATTCAGATGAAATGATATATTGAACTAGCTTAGATTACTATTAAGTCTCTCAACTTTTAGAATGAGATGCAGGTTTCGGTTCATTAATATGTAAATACTAGAACTTCTTTCCAGTCACTTTCTTGAGATAACTTAAAGTTTTATAAAAAATGGGACATCTCAGCTCAGACGATGCATCAAAGATGTGAGGTTTAAGTCTGTCTGTATCCTAATGATGAGCCAGATTGATTATTTTCCAAAGTAGGAATTTACAAAATGATACATAGATTGACTGCTTGCATTGACTGTCTGCAGATTGTGTGCTTTTTGAACAAAATAGAATGTGTATGTTTGTCAGTGCGTGTGAGAGTGTGTTTGTCAGAGTGTGTGTGAGTGTGTGTTTGTCAGTGCGTATGAGAGTGTGTGTTTGTCAGTGCGTATGAGAGTGTGTTTGTGTTTGTCAGTGCGTGCGCAAGTGTGTGTTTGTCAGTGCGTGCGCGAGTGTGTGTCAGTGCGTGTGAGAGTGTGTTTGTCAGTGCGTGCGAGAGTGTGTTAGTGCGTGCGAGAGTGTGTTTGTCAGCGCGTGTGAGAGTATATGTCAGTGCGTGTGAGAGTATATGTTTGTCAGCGCATGTGAGAGTGTTTGTCAGTGCATGCGAGAGTATATGTTTGTCAGTGCATGTGAGAGTGCGTTTGTCAGTGCGTGCGAGAGTGTGTGTTTGTCAGTGCGTGCGAGAGTATATGTTTGTCAGTGCGTGTGAGAGTGTGTGTTTGTCAGTGCGTGTTTGTCAGTGCATGTGAGAGTGTGTGTTTGCTTATGGTCAAGCATATGTGTGAGTGTGAAGGAGTATATATCTGTGAGAGGGTGTGTGCCAGGGTGAGTGTGGGGGCTACATGTGAGTGTGCCAGGGTGAGTGTAGGGGCTACATCAGAGAGAGCGTGTGAATGAGGGTCTGCGTGAGTGTGTATGTGTGACATGAACCCAAGGTTCCGGTTGAGGCCATCCTCATGGGTATCAAACTTGATTATGAGCCTCTGCTCATCACTCTGCGTTGTTACATATCCCGAAGTCCGCCTTGGAAAGAAGTTCTGGGACATCAAAAACATAAACATAGACAAGGATGAAGCAAATCTGTGCTAAGCAGCCCATCTTTTCCCTTGGAATTACTAATTTAATTCTGAAGAATTGTTTCAAGTGGCTTCCTACCTCTAAAGTCAAAGTAACGTACCTGTAATTGCAGGGCTTATCCTTATGACCTTTATTGAACAAATTGCCAAGGGCAACTGCAAGATTATGGCCAGTGCTCGTGGAAGTTCTATCCAAAATCCTTGCATGTAGCTCATCTGGTCCCAGTGCCTTGTCAACTTTAAGTGCCAATGATCTAGCCAAGACATTTTCTATATTAGTTCTGAAGCCATCAAGTGACAAATTTCCTTCACTGTCACCATGGCCTGGGCAGCAACCTCCTCTTTTTTAAAGACTGATCTCGGCTCAGCTGTGGTCTCTGCGGTCTCTGATAACCATACTCTTCCTTTAACAGTAACTGTGTTACTGTTCAGGTGTTATAGATGACTTTGAGATTTTCCTTTAAGTTAGCTGCCAATTCCCCTTTGCTTCTCTCATTGTTTCTTCACCTCACCTCCCTCCACCCCAACCCCCTCCCCAAATCTTTATTATTCCTATTGTTTCTCATGTGTGTTTTCTTATACCTGTCACACCTACACATTTACAACCTTATGTTAATTTCTACTTTGTGTGTCAGCCATGAAACTCTGGATTTTTTTGTCCTGTCTTTTCCATTCGAGGGACTATACCTTAGCTGTGCCTTAACCATTTGTTCTTTGAAGAATGTTTAATTACTATACAGGTAGACATAGAACATTACAGTCAGTACAGACCCTTTGACCCTCATGGTGATGAAGAAGGTTTTCAGCTGCTTGCTTTCATCGATCAGAGTATTGAGTATAGGAATTGGGACGTCATATTGCAGCTGTACAAGATGTAGGTTATGCCATTTGGAGTACTGTATATCGTTCTGGTTGCTCTCCTGGAGAACGGATAGAATTAAACTAGAAAGAGTGCCGAAAATATTTACAAGGATGCTATCTGGATTGCAAGGTTTGAGTTGTAAGGATAGGCTGGAACATTTTTCCCTGGAGTGCAGGGGATCGAGGGGTTGCCTTATAGAGATCTATGAAATCATGAAAGGCATAGATAAGGTAGATAGCCAGTAGCTTTTCCCCATGGTAGGGAAGTCTAAAACTAGAGGGCATAGGTTTAAGGGGAGAGATACAGAAAGGTCCGGGGCAATTTTGTTCACACACAGGGTGGTGAGTGTCTGGAATAGGCCGCCAGAGGGAGCCATTTAAAATTTTGTCATTTAAGAAACATTTGGGCACGTACATGGAGGTATGGTGGGATATGGATCAAACAACGGCAAATGCGGCTAGAATAATTGTGAAAACTGAACGACATGGACACGTTAGGCTGAGGGGCATGTTTCCATACTGTAAACCTTTTATTCCAATCAATTCTGCTCAGCTCCATTCTTGTCCCATTTCACTCAGCTCTTGGGAAATTTCAAATTTCTTAGAACAAAGACAATTTACAGCACGGAACAGGCCCTTCGGCCCATCAAGCCTGAGCCGATCCAAATCTACTGTCTAAACCTGTCGCCCAATTCCTAAGCATCTGTATCCCTCTGCTTCCCACCTATTCATGCATCTGTCCAGACGCATCTTAAATGAATCTACCGTGCCTGCCTCTACCACCTCTGCTGGCAACGCGTTCCAGACGCCCAACACCCTCTGTGTGAAGTACTTGCCGTGTGTCCCCCTTAAACTTTCCACCTCTCACCTTGAAACTGTCACCTCTCATTATTGAATCTTTCACCCTGGAAAAAGCTTGACTCTATCCATCCTGTCTATACACTTGATGATTTTGTAAACCTCAATCAGGTCCCCCCTCAATCTCCTTTTTTCTAATGAAAACAAACCTAACCTACTCAACCTCTCTTCATAGCTAGCATCTTCCATACCAGGCAACATCCTCGTAAACCTTCTCTGCACCCTCTCCAAAGCATCCTCATCCTTTTGGTAATGTGGCGATCAGGACTGCACACAGTATTCTAAATGCGTCTGAACCAATGTCTTGTATAATTTTAACATGACTTGCCAGCTCTCATACTCAATACCCCGTCCAATTAAGGTAAACATACTATATGCCTTCTTGACCACTCTGTCCATCTGTGCAGCAACCTTCAGGGTACAATGGACCTGCACTCCCAGATTTCTCTGCCCATCAACTTTTCCCAACTCTTCCGTTCATTGTATAATTTGCTCTAGAATTAGTCTTGCCTAAGTGCATCACCTCACATTTGTCTGGATTGAAATCCATCTGCCACTTCTCCGCCCAACTCTCCAGTCTATCTATATCCTCTTGTATTCTTTGACAGTCCCTTATGCTTTCTGCTACTCCACCAATCTTCATGTCATCTGCAAACTTGCTGATCATACCAACAGTGCCCTCTTCCAGATCATTTATGTATATCACAAACAACTGGCCTCAACACTGACCCCTGTGGAACACCACTGGTCACCTTTCTCCATTTCGAGAAACTCCCTTCAACTACTATTCTCTGCATTGTGTTGCTCAACCAGTTCTTTATTCACCTAGCTAGAACACCCTGCACACCATGTGACTTCATTTTTTCCATGAGTCTACCATGGGCAACCTTATCAAGCACCTTACTAAAGTCCATGTATATGACTCAACAGCCCTTCCTTCATCTATCAACTAGGTCACTTCCTCAAAGAACTCTATTAAGTTGGTAAGGCACGATCTCCCCTGCACAAAACCTTGTTGCCTATCACTGATAAGCCCATTCTTTTCTAAATATAAATAGATCCCATCCCTCAGTACCCTCTCCAGCAACTTTTCCACGCCCGACGTCAGGCTCACTGGTCTATAGTTACCCTGAATATCCCTGCTCTTGTACAGGGGGACAACATTAGCAACCTTCCAGTCCTCCGGCACCTCACCTGTATTTAAGGATGCCACAAAGATATCTGTCAGAGCTCCAGCTATTTCCTTTCTCGCCTCCCTCAGCAACCTGGGATAGATCCCATCGGGTCCTGGGGATTTGTCCACCTTAATAACCTCTAGCCTACCCAACACATCTTCCCTACTTATGTCAATGTGATGCAGACTAATCAAACATCTAACTTTAATCTCAAGATTCATCATGTCCCTCTCCTCAGTGAACACCCGTTCTCTCAGGTTTGACACACAGCCTTCCTTCATTATCCTTTAGTAGACCAATCCTTTCCCTAGTTACCTGCTTGCTTCTTATATAAGAATAAAATGCTATGGGATTCTCCTTAATCCTGCTCGCTAAAGCTATTTCATGACCCCTTTTAGCCTGCTTGATTCCTCGTTTAAGATTTGTCCTACTCTTCCGATATTCCTCAAGGGCCCTTTTTGGCTGCCTAGACCTTATGTATGCTTCCCTTTTCCTCTTGGCTAGTCATACAATTTCTCCTGTCATCCAGTATTCACGAATCTTGCCCTTCCTATCCTTTGCCTTCAACGGGACATGCCCATCCTGCACTACCTTTAACCTATCTTTGAAAGCCTCCCACATATCAAATTTGGACTTCCCTTCAAATAGCTGTATCCAATCCACATTTCTGAGCTCCTGCCTAATTTTGATATAATTGGACTTGGCCCAGTTTAGTATGCTAACCTTAGGACCACTCTCATCTCTATCTACGAGTATTCTGAAACTTACAGAATTGTGGTCACTGTTCCCAAAGAAATCCCCCACCGCAACTTCTACCACCTGGCCTGGCTGGTTCCCCACTACCAAGTCCAATATGGCCCCTTCCCTCATTGGACTATTGACATACTGCTCTAGAAAACTTGTCACAAATTCTACCCCATCCAGACCTCTAACGCTAAGTGTATTCCAGTCAATGTTGGAAAACTTTAAATCTCCCATCACCACTACTCTATTGCCTCTACATCTTTCCATAATCTGTTTACCTATTTGTTCTTCTACCTCACGCTTACTGTTGGGAGGCCTGTAATACAGTCCCAACAATGTAACTGCACCCTTCTTATTTCTCAGCTCCACCCATGATGCCTCACTACCCAAGACGTCCATAGTGTCGTCCTTTAGCACAGCTGTGATATCATCCCTGACCAGCAATGCAACTACACCCCCCCCCCCTCCCTTTTACTTCCCACCCTGTCCTGTCTGAAGCGTCTATATCCTGGAACATTTAGTTGCCAATCATCATGCCCTTCCTTCAACCAAGTCTCTGTGATTGCAATAACGTCATACTTCCAGGCACCAATCCAAGCCCTAAGTCCATCTGCCTTACACACTATACACCTTGCCTTAAAGTAGATGCATTTCAGGCCACCAGTTCTTTTGCGCTCATCTGCTCTCTGCCTACTCTTCCATTTATTAATGTTATCTTCATGATTCTTGCAGTCTCCAGTCTCCACCTCGCTGCCTACTTGTTTTCTTTTCTGGTTCCCAGTCCCCTGCCACATTAGTCTAAAACCTTCCCAACAGCAGTAGCAAAAACTCCCCCAAGGGCATTGATTCCTTCCATTTTGTAATAGTCCCACCTTCCCCAGAACCGGTCCCAATGTCCAACAAATCTGAACTCCTCCCACCTACACCATCCCTCAAGCCACGTGTTCTTCCTGCTTATTTTTTCATTTCTACGCTGGCTAGCAAATGGCACTGGTAGTAATCCCGAGATCACTACCTTTGAGGTCCTCCTCTTTAACTTCTCTCCTAGCTCCCTGAATTTTTCTTTCAGGACCTCATCTCATTTTTTACTTATATCGTTGGTACCTATATGCACCAAGACAACTGGCTGTTCACCCTCCCCTTTCAGAATGCTCTGCAGCCGATCGGTGACATCCCTGACCCGAGCATCCGGGAGGCAAGACACCATCCGGGAGTCCCGTTTTCGGTCACAGAACCGCCTTTTTACTCCCCTCACTATAGAATCCCCTATGACAATGGCTCCATGAATCCTTTTCCCCCCACTTCTGAACAGCAGTGCCTGCCATGATGCCATGATCTTGACAACTGCTGCCCTCTCCTGGTGAGCTATCTCCCCCAACAGTATCCAAAACGGTATATCTGTTTTGGAGGGAGATAACTGCAAGGGGACATCTGCACTGCCTTCCTACTCTTTTTCTGTCTTTTGGTCACCACTGTCTCCCTCAGCAATTCTAACCTGCTTTGTGACCAGTTCACTAAACGTGCTATCCACGACCTCCTCAGCATCGCGGATGCTCCACAATGAGTCCATCCGCAGCTCCAGAGCTGTCATGCGGTGAAACAAGAGCTGCAGCTGGACACACTTCTTGCAAGTGTAAGAGGCAGGAACATCAGACATGTTCCTAAGCTCCCACGTCAAGCAAGAGGCACATGCTATGGATCTGAGGTCCCCTGCCATTGTAAGCTTAGCTTTATATAAACTAACTAAAACTAACAATGCACTTAAATATATGAAAAAGAAAGATTAAAAAAAAAAATCCTTATCTTGCAAAGTCTTTTTCTTCTGGTGAGAGGAGGGGGGGGGGGGGGCGGGAGGGAGATACTATGTGTGTAGTATCTTGGGTTTAGCCACTGCCCAAATATAAACTAAGCCTTACCTTCCCAGCAGACCTCGCTTCACCTCACCTTCTCTCCTCACCGCTCTTAACTCTGGATTGTTGCATATTATTCAATATCGTCTTTTTGATACAAATGATGACTGTCTCCTAAATGTTCCCCACTGACACTTGATTCCTGATGAAGGGCTTTTGCCCGAAACGTCGATTTCGCTGCTCCTTGGATGCTGCCTGAACTGCTGTGCTCTTCCAGCACCACTAATCCAGAAACTTGATCCATTTGGCCAATCTCATTTGCGAGGATCAGGTCCAAAAATGCATACATCGTTGTTGCACTGGACACACACTTGTAGGAAACTCCCCTGAACGCAATCTAGAAGCACTTACCCCTTGCAATACTCGTATCCTGGTCTATACTTAGGTAGTTGAAATCCCTTACTATAGCTACTCTATAATGCTGGTATTTCTCTGCAGATTTGTTCCTATATATCCTTTCCACTAATTAGTTGTTTATGGCCTTTTTATTCTGGGGTCCTTGCTAAATTGACCATGTACCTGAACCCCTGAATCATTATCTTGCTTCTGCACCACAGTTCCTCTTCAACCAAAACTGCTAACTCCCTCCTTTCCTGCCTTTACTTTGTTTCCTGGGCAACTTATACCCTGGAATGATAGAGTCATAGAGATGTACAGCATGGAAACAGACCCTTTAGTCTAACTTGTTCATGCTGACCAGATATCCCAACCCAATCTAGTCCCACCTGCCACCACCTGCCCCATATCCCTCCAAACCCTTCCTATTCATAATCAAATCCAGATGCCTTTTAAATATTGCAATTGTACTAGCAGCTCTGGCAGCTCATTCCATATACGTACCACCCTCTGTGTGAACAAGTTGCCCCTTAGGTTTCTTTTATATCTTTCCTCTCTCACCCTAAAGCTCTGCCCTCTCGTTCTGGACTCACCCACCCCAGGGAAGAGACTTTGTCTGTTTAACCTATTCTTGCCCCTCATGATTTTATAAACCTCCATAAGGTCAGCCCTCAGCCTCCAACGTCCAGGGAAAACCACCCTATTCAACCTCTCCCTATAGCTCAAATCCTCCAACCCTGGCAACATCCTTGTAAATCCTTTTTGAACACTTTCAAGTTTCACACCATCCTTCCAATAGGAAAGAGACCAGAATTGCACACAGTGTTCCAAAAGTGGTCTAACCAATTTCTGCACAGCAGCAACGTGACCTCCCAACTCTTGTACTCAATACTCTGACCAATAAGGGAAAGCATATCAAATGCCTTCTTCACTATCCTATCTACCTGCGACTGTACTCTCAAGGTGCTGTGGACCTGCACTACAAGGTCTCTTTGTTCAGCAATACTCCAGAGGACCTTATCATTAAGTATATAAGTCCTGCCCTGATTTGCTTTCCCAAAATGCAGCATCTCACATTTATCTAAGTTAAACTCCATCTGCCACTCATCAGCCCAACGGCCCATCTGATTAAGATCCCATTGTAATCTGAGGTACCCTTTCTCGCTGTCCACTACACCTCCAATTTTGGTGTCGTCTGCAAACTTACTAACTATACCTCTGATGCTCACATCCAAATCATTTATATAAATGACATATATCTAACATTCTGTCTTGCCCTTCTCTATCATAGAATCCCCACAGTGTGGAAACCGGCCCTTCTGCCCAACAAGTCGACACCAACCCTCTGGAGAGTAACTCACGCAGATCCATTCCCCTACCCTATTATCCTGTATTTGCCCCTGACTAATGCACCTAACCAACACATCCTTGAACACTCTGGGCATTTTAGTATGGCCAATGCACCTAACCTGCACATTTGTTTTTGGGTTGTGGGATGGCTGCATCAAGATAATTTGACATTGCAATCTGTGTCTGTAACTCCCCAACCTTATTGACCATAGTCCGTGAATTAACATACATGCACCCTAACAGTTGTTTTCAACCAACTTTCTTACATATAGACCAGTGAGCCTGACCTCGGTGGTGGGCAAGTTGTTGGAGGAAATCCTGAGGGACAGAATGTACATGTATTTGGAAAGGCAAGGACTGATCAGGGATAGTCAACATGATTTTGTGTGTGGAAAATCATGTGTCACAAACTTGATTGAGTTTTTTGAGGAAGTAACAAAGAGGATTGATGAGGGCAGAGCGGTAGATGTGATCTATATGGATTTCAGTAAGGCGTTCGACAAGGTTCCCCATGGGAGATTGCTTAGCAAGGTTAGATCTCACGGAATACAGGGAGAACTAGCCATTTGGATACAGAACTGGCTCAAAGGTAGAAGACAGAGGGTGGTGGTGGAGGGTTGTTTTTCAGACTGGAGGCCTGTGACCAGTGGAGTGCCACAAGGATCAGTGCTGGCTCCTCTACTTTTTGTCATTTACATAAATGATTTGGATGCGAGCATAAGAGGTACAGTTAGTTAGTTTGCAGATGACACCAAAATTGGAGGTGTAGTGGACAGCGAAGAGGGTTACCTCAGATTACAATAGGATCTGGACCAGATGTACCAATGGGCAGAGAAGTGGCAGATGGAGTTTAATTCAGATAAATGCGAGGTGTTGCATTTTGGGAAAGCAAATCTTAGTAGGACTTATACACTTAATGGTAAGGTTGTAGGGAGTGTTGCTGAACAAAGAGACCTTGGAGTGCAGGTTCATAGCTCCTTGAAAGTGGAGTCGCAGGTAGATAGGATAGTGAAGAAGGTGTTTTGTATGCTTTCCTTTATTGGTCAGAGTATTGAGTACAGGAGTTGGGAGGTCATGTTGCGGCTGTACAGGACATTGGTTGGGCCACTGTTGGAATTTTGCGTGCAATTCTGGTCTCCTTCCTATCGGAAATATGTTGTGAAACTTGAAAGGGTTCAGAAAAGATTTACAAGGATGTTGCCAGGGTTGGAGGATTTGAGCTATAGGGAGAAGTTGAACAGGCTGGGGCTCTTTTTCCTGGAGTGTTGGAGGCTGAGGGGTAACCTTATAGAGGTTTACAAAATTATGTGGGGCATGGATAGGGTAAATAGGCAAAGTCTTTTCCCTGGGGTCAGGGAGTCCAGAACTAGAGGGCATAGGTTTAGGGTGAGAGGGGAAAGATATAAAAGAGACTTTTTCACACAGAGGGCGGTAGGTGTATGGAATGAGCTGTCAGAGGAAGTGGTGGATTCTGGTACAATTGCAACATTTAAGAGGCATTTGGATGGGTATATAAATAGGAAGGGTTTGGAGGAATATGCGCCGGGTGCTGGCAGTTGGGATTAGATTGGGTCGGGATATCGGGCTGGCATGGACGGGTTGGACCGAAGGGTCTGTTTCCATGCTGTACATCCCTATGACTCTATCTCCTACTCCAACATTGTCTATTAACTTACTAACTCATTGCCAGTGCCAGCTGTATCCATAAGTATTTTGCAAGCCCTGGAACTTTCCTCTACAATTCTTTCTTGGTTCCCGCACTCGTGCTGAGTTAATCTAAAGCCTTCCCAATGCTCTAGCAGACTGCCTAGCTGCCTAGTCCTAGCTCTGTTCTGGTGCAATTCATCTGGGTTGTACAGGTGCCATCTTCCTCAGATCCAGTCCTAGGAATCTAAAATCCTCCCTCCATCCTTCCATTCATCACTGAAAGAGAGTTGATAGGTTGTATTTTCATCATTGGTTTGGGAAGCATTTTCATGTATTTGCTAATCGCCTATTCCCGATTTTGTAAATGTAGTCCATTAAACTGACATTTTGACGTCTGAAAATCTGTGCATGCTGCAGTTGTGGCATTGCCTCATGATAAAAACCCAAAGTTAGAATAGAGGTGGCTAGATGCCATGATGGACCAATTCGTCACATCCTGTCACTAGGCCCTCAAGCCCTCATAACTTAATTAGATGAGAATGAATTGGGCACAGATCAAATGGTGTTAAAAGTTGACAATGAAAATGATATCTGAACAATGGCTGCCTGTAGAGAAAAGATAGTTGCTGCACAATGTGGTGGGAAACAGTTGAGTAGTTTTGAGGGTTGTTGATGTTTTTAAGTTCATTCTGTTGCAAAACCAGTGATAATTAACCTGATTTGATTTCGCCTGCTGTTTCTCTGTTGCAACAGTAGACAGCTACATTTTCAAGGTGGAGAAAGTCAAAGAAATCCTAAATTTCCTCAAAGATTGTAGAGATTAAGATGAAGAAAAAGATGCATGATTATGACATGTCAGGTGGACAGGACAATTCAGAACCAGGCTGAATATTGATGGTTGAGAGAAATGAAGAAACATGTCAAAGAAACATGGAGAGTGTGGAAACAAACTATCATCTAATGTAATGAAAATAAAACGTATTTTATCGGGATATCCTAGTAAAACATTGGTAAAAGCTGGAATAGGAAATTACCCCTGATGTTCCATGCATGTTGATCGGTATGCCAATCAGGACCATGACATTGAGTTCTGGTTCTGGAACCGGTTGCATGCATTGATCTTACAGGACCACATGGAAGAAAACAAAATTAGAGATTATGCCAATGGAAGCTGGAGAACATGGCTGTGGTATTAAATAAACAGTTCCTTGCCAAGGAGAAAATGCTGAACAGGTAGTGGTGAAGTAAGAGAGCATTCTACATTTAATATGAAAGAGGTATTTGCGTAGGCTGTACCAGACCAGATGAGAAGCAGGGAGAAGGTGAGGACTGCAGATGTTGGAGATCAGAGTTGAGAGTGTGGTACTGGAAAAGCACAGCAGGTCAGGCAGCATCTGAGGAGCAGGAAAATCGATGTTTCGCTTCTAGGTGAGAACCAGCCTACTAAAGAAAGAATAGAAATTGCAAAGGCAATGGTCACAATTTTTCAGTCTTGGACTCAGGAGTGGTGCCAAAGGACTGCAGACTTGCAAATGTTGCACCCTTGTTCAAAAATAATGTGAAGATAAACTCCAATGCTACAGATTAATCTGTTTAACCTGATTTGGGGACGCTTCTAGAAAGCATAATTAAGGACAAAATTAATAATCACTTGTGCAAATGCAGATTACTTAAGCCAAGACAGCATAGATTTATTAAGAGAAAATTGTGTTCAGATAACTTTCTGGAGATGTTTAATGAGTAACAGTGTGCGTTCAAGGAGGTGAAATTATTGGATAGCGCCTAGTGAATTGATCATAGAACCATACTCTACGGTGTGGAAACTGGCCATTTGGCCCAACAGGTCCATACCGATCCTGTGAAGAGAAACCCACCCAGACCCATTCACCTACCTCTGTTACTCTACATTTACCCCTGACTAATGCACCTAACCTACACATCCCTGAACAATATAGGCAATTTAGCATGGCCAATTCACCTGACCGGCACATCTTTAGATCACGGGAGGAAACTGGAGCATCCGCAGGAAATCGACGCAGACACGGGGAGAATGTTCAAACTCCACACAGTCACCCAAGGCTGGAATTAAACCTGGGTTCCTGATGCTGTGAGGCTGCAGTGCTAACCACTGATCCACTGTGTTGCCCCCATTCTGGAGAATATCAGAAATTCATCATTTGGCTTTTACATTTTGACTTTGGGAGCTTCCTAAGAATAACAAACTTTCACTGAATGACAGCATATTGTTTTAAGCGGTTTCATGGGAGGCTGTGTGGGTTTATGGACATGAGGACTGAAAATGATAGTTGACTTTTTTTAAAAAATCTGTCAATTTGTAGGTGCTGTCCTTAATAAAAGATAAAGTTTCAGATTGAAACTTGCTGTTGCTAAGTGCATTACGTCAGTGAATTGCAGTGTTTGGAGAAGCAGAAGAAGAAGAAAGCATCGAGCTGCTCCTCCAGTCAAAATTTCTGTCTCTCAGCCTTGGGTGATACAAATAGAACAAAGAATAAAGAAAATTACAGCAAAGGAACAGGCCCTTCGGCCCTCACAGCCTGTGCCGATCCTAATCCTCTATCTAAACCTGTCACCTATTTTTCAAGGATCTGTATCGCTCTGCTCCCTGCCCATTCATATATCTGTCTAGGTGCATCTTAAATGACACTACTGTGCACGCCTCTGCTGGCAATGTGTTCCAGGTACCCAGCACCCTCTGCGTAAAGAACTTGCTGCGTATATTTCTCTTATAACTTCTTCCCCCTCATATTGTATCCATGACCCCGTGTAATTGAGTTCCCCACTCTGAGAAAAAAGCATCTTGCTATCCACCCTGTCCATACCTCTCATGATTTTGTAGCCCTCAATCAGGTCCTCCCTCAACCTCCGTCTTTCGGATGAAAATAACCCTAATCTACTCAACCTCTCTTCATAGACAGTGCCCTCCATACCAGGCAACATCCTGGTGAGCCTCCTGTGCACCTTCTCCAAAGCATTCACATCCTTTTGGTAATGTGGTGACCAGAACTGTACGCAGTATTCCAAACGTGGCCGAACCAGTCTTATACCACTGTAACATGACCTGCCAACGTTTGTACTCAATACCCTGTCTGATGAAGGAAAGCATGCCATATGCCTTTTTGACCACTCTATCGACCTTTGTTGCCATCTTCAGGGTATAATGGACCTGAACACCTAGATTTCTTTGTATGTCAAATTTCCCTGGGGCTTTTCCATTTACCATTTGGCTTGCTGTAGAATTGGATCTTTCAAAATGCATCACTTCACATTTGCCCAGATTGAACTCCATCTACCATTTCTCTGCTCAACTCTCCAATCTATCTATTCAGCTGCATTCTCTGACAGTCCCCTTCACTATCTGCTGCTGCATCAATTGTAGTCATCTGCAAACTTGCTTTTCAGACCACCCTATACCTTCCTCCAGATCTTTCATGTATATCACAAACAACAGTGGTGCCAACACAGATCTCTGTGATACATCGCTGGTCGCGGTTCTCCATTTTGAGAAACTCCCTTCCACTACTGCTCTCTGTGTCCCATTGCCCAGCCAGTTCTCTATCCATCTAACTAGTACACCTTGGACCCCATATGACTTCACTTTCTCCATCACCCTACCATGGGGAACGTTATCAAAAGCCTTACTGAAGACCATGTATGTGATATCTGCAGCCCTTCCCTTAAACAATCAACTTTATTACTTCCTTAAAGAATTCTATAAAGTTGGTAAGACATGACCTTCCCTGCACAAAAGCAAGTTGCCTATCACTGATAAGCCCCTTTTCTTCCAAATGTAAATAGATCTATCCCTCAGTATCTTCTCCAGCTGCTTCCGTATCACTGACTTCGGACTCACCGGTCTACAATTATCTGGATTATCCTTGCTACATTCCTTCGACAAGGGTACAATATTAGCAATTCTCCAGTCCTCCGTGATTTCACCCGTGTTCAAGGATGCTATAACAATATCTGTTAAGGCCCCAGCTATTTTCTCTTTTGCTTTCCTCAGTAACCTGTGATAGGTCCCATCCAGATCTGGGAATCTCTCCAGCTTATGCCTTTTAGAATACCCAACACTTCCTCACTCCTATGCCGACTTGACCTAGAGTAATCGAACATGTATTCTTAACCTCAACGTTCGTCATGTCCCTCTCCTCGGTGAGTACCGATACAAAGTACTCATTAAGAATCACACCCATTTTCTGTGACTCCACATAACTTTTCTCCTTTGTTCTTGAGTGGGACAACCCTTTCTTTAGTTATTCCCTTGCTTCTTATATATGAATAAAAGGCTTTGGGATTTTCCTTAACCCTGTTCTCTAAAGATATTTCATGACCCCTTTTACCCCTCTTAATTCTTGGTTTCAGACTGGTCCTACTTTCCCGATATTCTTCCAAAGCTTCATCTGTTTTAAGTCACCAAGACCTTCTATATGCTTCCTTTCTCCTCTGAGCTCGTCTCACAATTTCACCTGTCTTTCATGGTTCCCTAATCATGCCATTTCTGTCACTCATTTTCACAGGGACATGTCTCTCCTTCTCTCTAATCAACCTCTCTTTAAAAGCCTCCTACATATCAAATATGGATTTAATTTCAAAGAGGTGCTCCCAACCTGCATTTTCCAGCTCCTACCGAATGTTGGTATAGTTGACCTTCCTCCAATTTAGCACTCTTCTTTTAGGACCACTCTTGTCTTTGTCCACGAGTATTCTAAAACTTATGGAATTCTGATCAATATTTCCAAAGTAGTCCCCTGCTGAAAATTCAACCACCTAGCTGGGCACATTCCCCAACTCCAGGTCAAGTATAACCCTTCCCGTGTTGGACTATTTACATACTGCTCTAAAAAAGAGACCATGTAGTCTGTTGTGTTTGTAGTGGCTAATAAGCAAGGCCCATTCTAATGCCACTTTCTAGTACCTGGCCCATAGCCTTGCTGGTTATTGTACTTCAGGTGCCGATTAAGGTTCCTTTTAAATAAGTTGCATTTCTCCCTCAACTACCAAACCAAGGAGCAAATTCTAGATGTCAACCACCTCTGTGTGGACAATTTTCTCATATATCTGCTAATTATTGTGCCATTGATGTTGAATCTCTAAGTTATGGTAATTAACCTTTTCGTTAGGGCAACCAAGTCTTCCCTGACCCATCTGTTCAAATGTTTCATTATTGTGTGCAACTCAATTAAATTACCCCTCAGCATTCTCTATTCTAAGCAAAACAACCCTGTCTAATATAGAAAACAACCTGTCTAATATATCCTGTATATAACAAAGTACTTAATACTGAGTTTTGTGGAACATCACTGGAATCCCTTTTCCTTTTGCAGAAGTATGTGCTTACTGTTCTGTGTAACTGATCTACTTTTGATTCCAACTTGTCACATTCACTTGTATCCCATAAGATTTTACTTTTCTGACTAATTTCAGTGCTTTACTAAAATCTATGCAGACAACATCCTCTACATTCCCTTCATCGATCCTTCTATTTCCCCAAAAAATACTATTAAATTAATAGGATGCAATCTTCCCTTAACAGAACCATGTTGATGATCAATGATCGATCAATGCGTTTATAGGTAACATTTAATCCTCTCATTCAATGTTGATTTCAGTTTTTTGTCCAAGCCAGAATTACAGGCCAATAATTTTTTTTTATCCCTTGCACCCTTTCTGAAAGATGTTACACAGACTTTAAACATTTTTGTACCTTGTCTGGATTTAATGTGAGTTGGTAGATGATCATCAGAGCATCTGCTGTTTGCATTAACAGGATAGGATACAATCGATCTGGTCTAGTGCTGTAAACACCTTCAAGGAAGTCAGTCCCTCCGGTTTACATCCGTATCATTGTCTTATTTTGTGAGATTTATTGACTGAAAGATGTCAGAGGTAGATTCTTTACTCAGAGAATAGTAGGGGCATGGAATGCGCTGCATGCAACAGTAGTAGACTCGCCAAATTTATGGCCATTAAATGGTCATTGGATAAATATATGGATGAAAATTGAATAGTGTAGGATAGATAGGCTTCAGATTGATTCCACAGTTTGCTGCAAAATCGAGGGCCGATGGGCCTGTACTGCGCTGTTCTATGAACTATGAAGCTGAACATGTGGCGTAGTTTTACTTTTTACGTGACATCATAGCAACAATTCTGTCTTGCATCTTGAAAGTTTCTGAATTGGTAAATTGAAGAACCACTGAAATTCAGTGCAGAATTCAAAACACAAATTACTTCGGTCATTAATGTAAGAATACAGATGCTTGAATATGTCATTGCTTTAGGAAACTGAGTTTTGTTTTATTACAGGGACTGCCAATGAAAGACAGGATTTCAGAAGTAAAAACAGCTGTCCATGTGATATTTGATGGTAACAGTTCACAGGTAATGTATTCCACATAGTCCTTTTTTCAGTACACTGGCGATCTTAAATTGAAAATTTAATTTTCATGCTTATCTATGCAAGAAATCCAGTTGTGTTGAGGGAGCAATTGAGTACAATAGCATGCAGAAACTGCACTTAGCGTCTTTTCCTTTGGTAAATCTGGGCTTCCTCCGGGTGGTCCGGTTTTCTCCCACAGTCCAAAGATGTGCAGGTTAGGTGAATTGGCCATTCTAAATTGCCCATAGTGTTAGGTGAAGGGGTAAATGTAGGGGAATGGGTCTAGGTGAGTTGCTCCTCGGGGGGTCGGTGTGGACTTGTTGGGCCGAAGGGCCTGTTTCCACACTGTAAGTAATCTAATCTAATCTAACCTAATCTAATCTAAACCTTTAGAATCAGAAATTATTGCTTTTCATTATGGTTCCATGAGTTCTGACAGCTGATAAATTCAATGCACAATCTGCAGATCCTGTCACGTAGGCAAATGGTGGTTGGAGGGGTGGGTAGGTGAGTTACATGCATTATCTGTGGCGACTCAACCTTGCTTTTACATGTACCCAAGTTTTTGGTTGTATTTGTTTATTTTCAATATCAAGCTTCTCCATTTTGGTCAGTCTTAAGCCAGGGTGACAGTAATGTTTGGCCGATTTAGGAATGCTTTGAGGATATCCCTAAAACATTTCTTCTATTTTTCTGGGTGTCTCCTACTGTGGCTGAGTTCTAAGTAGAACAGTTATTTCATGATACTTGTGACAGGTATCAATGTCTACCCAGTAAAGCTGGTTTTGAATAATTAGTGGCTCAGTGCTAGGCCTGTTTGATTAGGAAAGGCTGGTGCTGTTGGACTGCCTTTCTTGACTTAGTGGGGAACATTGCAAGAGCACAACGTTTTGGATGTAACTTCGCTCGCTGAGCTGGCAGGTTCATTTTCAGACGTTTTGTCACCATACTAGGTAACATATCAGTCAGTCTCTGATGAAGCGCTGGTCTTATGTCCCACTTTCTATTTATATGTTTAGGTTTTCTTGGATTAGTGATGTCATTTCCGGTTCTTTTTCTCAGTGGGTGGTATTTGGAGTCCAAATCGATGTGTTTGTTGATAGAGTTACAGCTGGAATTTCATGCTTTTTTAGATTAGATTAGATTACATTACAGTGTGGAAACAGGCCCTTCGGCCCAACAAGTCCACACCGACCCGCCGAAGCGCAACCCACCCATACCCCTACATTTACCCATTACCTAACACTATGGACAATTTAACATGGTCAATTCACCTGACCTGCATATCTTTGGATTGTGGGAGGAAACCGGAGCACCCGGAGGAAACCCACGCAGACACGGGGAGAACGTGCAAACTCCACGCAGTCAGTCGCCTGAGGCGGGAATTGAACCCGGGTCTCAGGTGCTGTGAGGCAGCAGCGCTAACCACTGTGCCACCGTGCCGCCCACAAAGATTACTTACAGTGTGGAAACAGGCCCTTCGGCCCAACAAGTGCACACCGACCCGCCGAAGCGCAACCCACCCATACCCCTACATTTACCCCTTACCTAACACTACGGGCAATTTAGCATGGCCAATTCAATGCTTCTAGGAATTCTCGTGTGTGTCTTTGTTTAGTTTGCCCTAGGTTAGATTGTTGTCCCAGTCAAAGTCGTGTCCTTCCTTATCTGTACGTAGGGACACTAGTGATAGTGGATCATATCTTTTTGTGACAGATATCAAAACCTACAGACAAACCAAAGGAACATCCATGGGATCTCTGGTATCAGGATTCTTAGCAGAAGCGGGAGCAAGTGAGAACTGCAGATGCTTGAGATCAGAGTCAAAGAGTGTGGAACTGAAAAAGCACAGTCGGTCAGGCAGCATCTGAGGAGCAGGAGAATCGACGTTTCAGGCATAAGCCCTTCATCAGGCAAGGTGAAGAGCTTATGCCGGAAATGTTGATGCTGCTGCTCCTCAGATGTTGCCTGACTGACTGTGCTTTTCCAGCACCACACTCTTCAACTTCCTGACAGAGGCAGTAATGCAGACACTCAAACAAACAGCTCTGCCACCCATCCAACCCAAACTTTGTGTCCATTATGTGGATGTCACCTTTGTCATCACCAAACGAAACAAATTAGAGGAAACCTTCAAGACTGTCAACAATATCTTTACTGGCATAAAATTCACAAAAGAGGAGGAAAACAACAACAAACTGCCATTTCTAGATGTTACAGTAGAATGAACAATCAATAGAGTCATAGTCATAGAGATGTATAGCATGGAAACAGACCTTCAGTCCAACTTGTCAATGCCGACCAGATATCCTAACCTAATTTAGTCCCATTTGCCAGCACTTGGCCCATATCCCTCCAAACCCTTCCTATTCATGTACCCATTCAGATGTCTTTTAAATGCTGCAATTGTACCAAGCCTCCACCACTTCCTCTGACAGCTCATTCCATACATGCACCAGCCTCTGCTTGAAAAAGTTGCCCCTTTTGTCTCTTTTATATCTTTCCCCTCTCTCTATGTAGCCCTAAATCTATGCCCTCTAGTTCTGGACTCCTAAGGAAAAGACTTTGTCTATTTATCCTACCCATTCCCCTCATGATTTTATAAACTTCCATAAGGTCACACCTCAGCTTCTGACGCTCCAGCATGTAACATAAATTTCAGTTGATGCAAGGTCAAATATTAATTTTAGATTGGAGTTCAATTGACTTCTGTTAACCAAAGATATTCAGAAGCTTGAGGTAAAAATTAACTTTTCACAAATGAGCCAAGGTGTCACACAGTGTCAGAACAACTTATGTTCCCAATCCTCCAGTATAACCTCTGCATATTGCTGAATATATTATTAGTATCATTTTTAAAATCAAGGAAAATAGGGTGCCAAATGAAGGTCCTCAATATCTCCAATCACATCACCAATTGTGATATAATGGTTATAATTATTGGATATTATTTGATTAAATATAACAATATGTTTTAGAAATTACAGGGAATTTGTTACAATCATATTCAAACAGGTATTTTTTTTATCTATCTAAGTTCTTTTAAAAAAAAACTAACCTTTGCCAAACACTGAAAAGTATTCACTATCCATACAGGGACAGAATACATCCTGATTTTAACTTATAAATTTTACAACAATGAAGATGCAAATTATGGGGAACTTCAAACCTCGTCTATAGGAAACCTACACATGCATACCGAATTACAAAAGCAGTCATCCCAACACCCACAAACGAAGCTGCAATAGAACATTATTTCAACAAGCCACTACACACTGCAGCACAGAGGAACTACGAAGAGAGAGGGAAGTCACTTAAACAGTATATTCAAAAAGAACGGGTGCCCAATGAACACAGTCTGCTGATTTCTCAGCAACAAACCCCAACAAGCAGACAAAACATGTCCAGAAACCCTAGCCACTCTCCCCTACACATCAGAGACATCTCGGAAATGACTGTCAGACTACCCAGACCTCTTGGCATCATGGTAGCCCACAAACCCCCACGAGCACACTAAAACAGCAGCTAATGAACTTAAAAGATCGTGTACAGACAACAAGCAAAACAAACGTCATTTACAAAATACCTTGCAGAACTGTAACAAACACTACATTGGAGAAACAGGCAGAAAGCTAGCCATCAGGATACATGAACATTAACTAGCCACAAAAAGACATGACCCACCCTCACGAGTATCCTTATGTACAGATGAGGAATGACACCACTTTGACTGGGACAACACATCCATCCTAGGACAAGCCAAACAGACACGCACAAGAATTCCTAGAAGCATGGCATTCCAACCTTAACTCTATCAACAAACATGTCTATTTGCACCCTCTGAGTAAGGGAACCGGACATGACATCACCAAACCAAGGAAGCCTAAACACATCAATAGAAAATGGGACATAACACCAGCACTTCACCAAAGGCTCACTGATAATGTTACCTAGTATGGTGATGAAACGTCTGAAAACAAACTCTCCAGCTCAGCAAGCAAGCTTACATCCAGAACCTCAACCTGAGCTACAAATCTTCTCAAAACTTGCTAACACACCTTTTTGTTGGTTCTTATAATTATGAGTGTTTTGTAATCTCAGAAAATGATAGTTCCAGTGCCTTGAATACCTGTCACAATTTAAAGGAACAATCCTGGTACTTTTTGCCCACTCTATCTCTTTCTTATATCTGTCAGTTTGAGATTCCATGATTGTCGATTTTCAGCTTTTGCCGGATTGAAATCTATTGTTTCATTATTCTGCAGAAGATAGATTCAATAACCATGTCCTATTTTGATGGTCAGTTTTTGGCTTGAGCACTTTAGGACTGGATTACCTTTGATGATCTGACCAATGTAAGAAACACAAGCTAGTTTAATATTTTCAGCTAGCATCTGAAGAAGCCTTCTTTGCCTTCCTATCGCAGAACATCACCTTTTCTGTGCATCATCAATCCTGAGTCTTGTCCTGCACTTTTTCCTTCATGCCGCTTGAGGGACAGCATGATGTCTCCATGACATACTAGGTAACATTATGTTACCTCACAGTACCAGGGACCCAGGTTTGATTCCTGCCTTGGGGAATTGTGTGGAGTTTGTGTGTTCTCCCCGCATCTGCATGGCTTTCCTCTAGATGCTCCAGTTTCCTCTTACGGTCTAAAGATGTGCAGATTAGATGGATCGGCCATGCTAAATTGCTTGTGGTGTCCAGAGATGTGTAGGTTAGGTGGTTTAGCATTGGGAATGATAGGTTATAGGGCCAGGGCGGGGGACATGGGATGCTGTTTGAAGGTTGATGTGTGCTCAGTGGGCCAAATGGCCTGCTTCCACACTGTAGGCATTCTATGACGTTATAATTTTTCATGTGCAGGAGTATGAGTTTAGAAGAATTTAGAGGGGATCTTGTAGCAACATATAAAATCCTGAAGGCACTGCACAGGCTAAATGCTGGAAGAATGTCCCCGATGTTGGGACTGTCCCAAACGTGCGTTCACGGACTAAGAATAAGGGGTAAACCATTCAGGACAGAGATGAGGAAGAATTTCTTCACTCGGAGAGTTGTGAACCGATGGAATTCTCTACCACAAAAAAATGTTGGGAAAGTTGGAGAGAAGAATTGCTAAAAATAAACGGTCCTTAAAAGAACAGGAAAAACTTAATAATTCAACGTTTGTGAGAAGATTTGTAGCTCGGGTGCTCGTTGTTGTAGTTCTGTTCGCCGAACTGGGAATTTGTGTTGCAGACGTTTCGTCCCCTGTCTAGGTGACATCCTCAGTGCTTGGGAGCCTCCTGTGATGCACTCCTGTGATTTTTCCTCCGGCAAGAAGATTTGTAGCTCGGGTACTCGTTGTTGTGGTTCTGTTCGCCGAGGTGGGAATTTGTGTTGCAGACGTTTCGTCCTTTGTCTAGGTGACATCCAGAGGAAAGATCACAGAAGTGCTTCACAGGAGGCTCCCAAGCACTGAGGATGTCACCTAGACGGGACAAAACGTCTGCAACACAAATTCCCAGCTCGGCGAACAGAACCACAACAAGACTTAATAATGCCAGTCAAGGAAATGGCAGAGACTTTGAACAAGTCTTTTATATCTGTCTTCATGGAAGAAGACACAAAAAAACCTACCAAATACAAATCCAAGAAAGAAGGGGCAGAACTTAAAAACAATCACTTGATAAAAGATGCTTGGAAAACTAATTGGACTAATGTCTGACAGATTCTCTCTGCATAATGGCCTGCCGCCTAGAGATTGAAAAAAAAAGTTGCAGTGATGGTTGAAATTTAACTGTGATTTTTAACTTGTATGATCAAGCCAGTTTGAATTCAACTTACCAACTCACAGCCTCCCATGAGGGACCTTGTTAAGTGCTTTAGTAAAGTTTTAGTTCACTGTTTCCTGAATGTGGACATTGGCTGCCAATTCTGTCTGTAGTTATGTGTCAAAAAAGTCACTTCTATAAGATTTTGTCTTTTCTGGTCGTTAAGTGTGTTAATGTGAAATCAAGGCTTTCTTTTCATAATTTTGTGTGAGATAAACATTACAACTGATAAAATATTTGTGCAAATATGCTGAAGTAAAATGACATAATTGAATGTAGTTTAAAATAATGGAGAGCCATTGATTTCTCTTACTTTCTGAAAATGACAGGTCTTGGTTGCTGAAAGCCAACTGTCATCACCAGACATTAAAGGACCAAAAAATGGAAAAGTGTCTCACACGAAGACAGTATCCATAACAGGTTCAGGAATGGACCCTCAGCAGACATCAATATCTCCACCAAAGGTAAGACTTCCATATTTTGTATAGTCATTGTGATGAGTAAGTTTTGTGCAATTCTGCTTCTTTGTAAAGTCTAACTTTGGTGAAACCATAGCTTTGAAGAGAAAATTGAGCTGCCAAAGTATTTATTAATAAATGAAAACACAAAGTAGTCTAAGTAGAGGAAATTTGTTTGCTTTGCACCATTAAGAGTGGCACACTTATTTTGAGGCCTTGCATAATGCTTCTTCATTTGCATCCCATGTGGCATTTTGTGAGGACTGGGATGTTGGTAGACCATTGCCAGTGTGTGCTAGAATTGTAAAGATGTCCGATTGGTTGATGTGACACCAGAATCTTTAATTTGAGCAATGTCAGTTGTTGCAGTGAGTTCCTAGATCACTCTACAAGCAGCAAGTGTTCTGTGAATGTGTCTTGGGATAGACACCAGTTTGCAGATAAGTTAATTGTTCATATTTTGCTATTGCAAAGTCCCAGCAAATATTTTGACATGTTTATAGTTAGTTGCAAAATCTGCCTGAAAGAATTGCTGCATCCTTTGGAAGAGGAGAGGAAGAAATAACCTCTGAACTCTGAGCCTGCAGGGAATATGATGGTAGATGTTGCAGATATAGCAGAAGGAGAAAGCAGAGGCTGAGGAGGGGGAAAGCTCTGTGCCATCTCCTCTGCCAACTTGAATTTAGAGATCTTCATGCTCCTATGCTGGTCAATCCACTGAACTCAGTATTGTTCCATATGTCACCTTTATCTGTGTGTTCTGCAGAGCTCTTCTGTGATTAGGAATAGTCAACACGGCTTTGTGCTGGGAAATAGTGTCTCAGTAACTTGGTGAGTCTTCTTTTGAAGAAGTAATGAGAGGATTGGTGAGAACAGTGGACATAATTTATATGGAAGAAGACACAAAAAAAACCTACCACATACAAATTCAAGAAGAAAGAAGGGGAAGTACTTAAGAAACAATCGCTAGGGGAAAGATGCTTGATGAAAACTAATCGGCCTAATGTCTGGCAGGTTCCCTCTGCATAATGGCCTGCAGCCTTGAGATTGAAAAAAAGTAGTTGCAGAGGTGATTGAAATTTAATTGTGATTTTTATGACCAAGCCAGTTTGACTTCAATTTCATGGCATTCTATGATGTTCCTCATGGCTAGCAAAGTTGGATCAGATGGAATATGGGGAGAACTAGCTATTTGGATCCAGAACTGGCTCAAAGGTAGAAGACAGAGGCTGATGGTGGAGGGTTGCTTTTCAGACTGGAGGCCTGTGGTGTACTACAAGGATTGGTGCTGGATCCATTTTTTTTTAATCATTTATATGATTGATTTGGATGTGAACACAGGAGATATGGTTAGTAAGTTCACAGATGACACCAAAATTGGAAGTGTAGTGGACGGCGAAGAAGGTTACGTCAGGGAACAATGGGATCTTGACCACTTGGGCCAATGGGTGGAGGAGTGGCAGTTGGAATTTAGTTTAGATAAATATGAGATGTTGCATTTTGGAAAGGCAAATCAGACCATAAGACTGTAAAACATAGAATCAAAAATTAGGCCATTCAGCCCATCAAGTCTGCTCCACCATTCATTCATGGCTGATAAATTTCTCAATCTCATTCCCTTGCTTTCTCCCCATTTCCTTTGATCACCTTGACAATCAAGAACTTATCTATGTCAGTCTTAAATATACACAAATCAAGTGTATATTTAATGGGGATTTATGAACTTAATGGGGAAAGTGAGGACTGCAGATGATGGAGATCAGAATCGAGAGTTTATACTGGAAAAGCACAGCTGTCAGGCAGCATCCGAGAAGCAGGAGAATTGACGTTTTGGGTGTAACCCCTTCATCAGGATGGGCTGATGAAGGTTTTACGCCCAAAACGCCTATTGTCCTACTCCTTGGAAGCTACCTGACTGGCTGTGCGTTTCCTGCACACACTGTTGCTGAACAAAGAGATCTTGAAGTGCAGATTCATTGTTCCTTGCAAGTGGAGTCGTAGGTAAATAGGATAGTGAAGAAGTATTTGGTATGCATGCCTTTATTGGTCAGTGCATTGAGTAGAGGAGTTGAAAGGTCATGTTGCGGCTGGACAAGAAATTAGTTGGGCCACTTTTGGAATATTGAGTGCAGTTCTGGTCTCACTTCTATAAGAAGGACGTTGGGAAACTAGGAAGGGTTCAGAAAATATTTTCAAGGAGGACTGACCACATAGAGGTTTATACAATCATGAGGGGCATGGATAGGGTGAACAGCCAAGGTCTTTTCCCTAGGGTGGGAGAGTTCAAAACTAGAGGTTATAGGTTTATGGTGAGAGGGGAAAGATAAAAAACGAACCTAAGGGACAACTTTTTTCATGCAGAGGGTGGTGCATGTATTGAATGAGCTGACAGAGAAAGTTGTGGAGGCTGATACAATTACTACTTTTAAAATGTATCTGGATAGCTATATGAACAGGAAGTGTTGAGAAGTATACAGGCCAAATGCTAACAAATTGCCCTAGATTTATATTGGATATCTTGTTGGCATAGACAAGTTGGATCCAAGGTCTATTTCTGTGCTGTACAATCCATGATTCTATACGACTTGCCCTCTAGTGAGCAGCCGAACAACCCAATGTTTACTCCTGTATTGCGTTTATTCTGCAACTATACTAGCTTTATGCTGGAGACTGAGTTGGTGGCTCCAAATATAAGATGAAGTGACAGGGCCATCTCAGCTTTGCTGTGCTTTTGCTTTCTTTCTTTTTTAATGGATGCTGGGCCTCTGCAGATAGTAGGCAACTCTTGGGTTGTCTGAAACAAGAAGTGAGAGGAAAGCGTTATGGTAGATGGGTTGGATATGAAGCAAGACATCTGTGGTCACACCATCAGCTTTCTCAGCATACCAGGTAATAGGATGAGGATCTGCTGTGATTTGAGAAGTAGCTTGAGGCATAACACTACATGAGGCCATTCCTGCCTGCCAGTAAAGAGTTGACTACATTAGTTCCATTTTCCAACATTTGGCCCATAACCTTGGAGATTTTGGAAACATAAATTAATATTTAAATATTGTTTAAATGTTACAAGAGTTTCTGACTTAGCTCCCCTTTCAAGCAGTGAATTGAAATACCTTCCACTCTTTCAAAATGTTACTTCTCAACTCTCCTGTTAACCTTCTGCCTCATACCTTAAATCTAAACGCCTGATTTTTTGATCAGTATAATCTTGCCCTTATAGTATGTGCCTCAGGTAATAAAAACAAACATGCCATTTGTCATCTTCACTACCTTATCTACCTATACTACCTTCAGGGATCTGTGGATATGCATAGATTCACATATATTTATTTCTGATTTTCAGTACTTTGCAAGATTTTAACATTTATAGTATAAGCTCTTGCCTAGTTAGCCCTTCCCAAGAGCATGATCTTTAACTTTTCTGGGTTGATTTCAATTTGTCACTGCTCTGCTGACCTGATAAGTCTACTGATATCCTCCTACAGTTTATGGTTATCCTTCTCACTGCTTAAACATCCTATCATTTTTTTTTTGTTTCAACCACAAACTATTTGATCATGCCCAAAATCATTGTTACCATTGATAAAAGTACTGTAGAGGAGTATTTCTGGATTGTGTACAGGATGGTTTTCTGGATCAATATATTGAAGAAAGAAAAATAGATGAAGTATAATGTGGATCAGTGTGAGATTATTCATTTTAGTGGCAAAACAAGAGGGCAGATCTTTCTGTTTACTGTAGATAGGTTAAAAAAGTGTAGGGGGTGCAAGATGGTAGAGGTGGGCACGATAGCGTCATTTAAGATGTATCTAGATAGATACATGAATAGGAAGGGAGCAGAGGTATACAGATCCTTAGAAAATAGGCGACAGGTTTAGATAGAGGATCTGGATTGGCACAGGCTTGGAGGGCCGAAGAGCCTGTTCCTGTGCTGTACTTTTCTTTGTTTTTTGAGACCTGGGTGTCCTTGTACATCAGTTGAAAGTAAGCATACTGTGTTATGAACCCCCTTAAAATATATCAAAGAGATAGCTTAGGTCCTAACTTTTTTATTTTATTGAAAGAAAAGTGTAAGGTGCTGTGTTCCAGATGTCATCAGTTAGTCCATACTAGGCTTTAAGCAAAGCATGGATCCTGGATTACAGGACATACTTGATTCTAATTTAACTACGAATCATCAACTGTTTCAATATAGCATCATAAGAACTAGGAGCAGGAGTAGGCCATGTGGCCCTTCGAGCCTGTTCCACCACTTGATAAGATCATGGCTGATCTTTTCATGGACTCGCTCCACTTACCCACTCTCTCACCATAACCCTTCATTCCTTTATTGTTCAACAAAAATGATCTTCGCTTTAAAACTGTTTATTGAAGTAGTGTCAACTGCTTCACTGGGGAAGGAATTCCATTGATTTAAAACCCTCTGCATGAAGAAGTTCCTTCTCAATTCTTCTAAATCTGCTTCCTCTAATCTTGAGGCTATGCATTTTTCTTAGTTTCATCTACGAGTGGAGACATCTTCTTCTTCTATCTTATCTATTCCCTTCATAATTTCAAATATTTCTGTAAGATCCCCCCTCATTCTTCTGAATTCCAGTGAATATAATCCCAGCCTACTCAGTTCGTCCTCATAAGCCAACCCCCTCAACTCTGAAATCAACCTAATGAACCTCCTCTGCACCCCCTATAGTGCCAATATATCCTTCCTCAAGTAAGGTGACTCCACTTCAGGTGTGGCTTCATAAGCACCCTCTACAGCTGCAACATAACCTTCCGCTTTTAAACTCAATCCCTTTAGCAATGAAGGACAAAATTCCATTTGCCTTCCTGATTACTTGTTCCTGCAGACCAACCTTCTGTGATTCATGCCAGATCCCTCTGCACAGCAGCATGCTGCAACTTTTTACATTCAAGTAATAATCTTTTTTACTGTTACTCCTACCAAAATGGACGACTTCACATTTATCAACATTGTATTCCATCTGCCAGACCTTTGCCCACTCACTTAAAGTAAATATGTTTCTCTGCAGTTTCACAGTCCTCTGCACACTTTGGTCTGCCACTCATCTTAGTGTCATCTGAAAACTTTGACCCACTACACATGGTCCTCAACTCCAAATCATCTATATAAATTGTGAATAATTGCGGTCCCAACACTGATCCCTAAGGCACACCACTAGTTACTGATTGCCAATCAGAATAGCGCTCATTTATCCTCACTCTTTGCTTCCTGTTAGTCAACCAATCCTCTATCCACGCTAATACTTTACCTGTAATGCCACGCATCTTTATTTTGTGCAACAGCCTCTTGTGCGGCACCTTGTCGAAGGCCTTTTGGAAATCTAAGTGCATCACATCCACTGGGTCCCCTTTGTCCACATAATGTGTTCATAGAATTCCAAAAGATTCGTTAAGCATGAACTGCCCTTTATGAACCTGTGCTGCGTCTGCGCAAAAGGACAATCTCTATTGAGATGCCTTGCTATTTCTTCCTTGATTCTGGATTAGTGGTGCTGGAAGAGCACAGCAATTCAGGCAGCATCCGAGGACAGGCAAAATCGACGTTTCGGGCAAAAGCCCTTCATCAGGAATAAAGGCAGAGAGCCTGAAGCATGGAGAGATAAGCTAGAGGAGGGTGGGGGTGGGGAGAGAGTAGCATAGAGTACAATAGGTCAGTGGGTAAGGAGATGAAGGTGATAGGTCAGGGAAGAGAGGGTGGAGTGGATAGGTGGAAAAGGAGCTGGGCAGGTCGGACAAGTCCGGACAAGTCGAGTTGCTGGAGGTTAGAAACTAGGATGAGGTGGGGGAAGGGGAAATGAGGAAACTGTTGAAATCCACATTGATGCCCTGGGGTTGAAGTGTTCCGAGGCGGAAGATGAGGCGTTCTTCCTCCAGGCGTCTGGTGGTGAGGGAGCGGCGGTGGAGGAGGCCCAGCACCTCCATATCCTCGGCAGAGTGGGAGGGGGAGTTGAAATGTTGAGCCACTGGGCGATTTGGTTGATTGATGCGGGTGTCTCTGAGATGTTCCCTAAGACTGCAAAGACCGTTCCCTCCGTGACTACCTGGTCAGGTCCACGCCCCCCTACGACCCACCCTCCCATCCTGGCACTTTCCCCTGCCACCGCAGGAACTGTAAAACCTGTACCCACACCTCCTCTCTCACCTCCATCCAAGGCCCTAAAGGAGCCTTCCACATCCATCAAAGTTTTACCTGCACATCCACTAATATCATCTATTGTATCCGTTGCTCCCGATGAGGTCTCCTCTACATTGGGGAGACTGGGCGCCTCCTAGCAGAGCGCTTTAGGGAACATCTCAGAGACACCCGCATCAATCAACCAAATCGCCCAGTGGCTCAACATTTCAACTCCCCCTCCCACTCTGCCGAGGATATGGAGGTGCTGGGCCTCCTCCACCGCCGCTCCCTCACCACCAGACGCCTGGAGGAAGAACGCCTCATCTTCCGCCTCGGAACACTTCAACCCCAGGGCATCAATGTGGATTTCAACAGTTTCCTCATTTCCCCTTCCCCCACCTCATCCTAGTTTCTAACCTCCAGCAACTCGACTTGTCCGGACTTGTCCGACCTGCCCAGCTCCTTTTCCGCCTATCCACTCCACCCTCTCTTCCCTGACCTATCACCTTCATCTCCTTCCCCACTGACCTATTGTACTCTATGCTACTCTCTCCCCACCCCCACCCTCCTCTAACTTATCTCTCCATGCTTCAGGCTCTCTGCCTTTATTCCTGATGAAGGGCTTTTGCCCGAAACGTCGATTTTGCCTGTCCTCGGATGCTGCCTGAATTGCTGTGCTCTTCCAGCACCACTAGTCCAGAATCTGGTTTCCAGCATCTGCAGTCATTGTTTTTACCTTATTTCTTCCTTGATAATAGACTCAAGCATCTTCCCCACTACAGAGTTTATGCTAACCAGTCTATAATTCTCCATCTTTTGCTTGCCTCCCTTTTTAAACAGTGGTGTCACATTTGCTGTATTCCAATCTGCTGGAACTGCCCTTGAGTCCAGTGAATTTGGAAAATTACCACCAGTGCCCTTGCTATTTCTCCTGCCATCTCTTTTAGTACCCTGGGATGCATTGTATCAGGGCCAGGAGACTTGTGTATCCTTGGCTCCATTAGCTTGCCCAACACTACCTCTTCAGTAATAATGATAGTTTCCAGATCCTCACCTACCTTCGTCTCTTGGTCAATTACAGGCATGTTATCCATGTCCTCCACTTTGAACACTGACACACAATATCTGTTCAATGCCTCTCCCATTTCATCATATCCCATACTGAAATGTCCCTTCTCATCCTCTAAAGGACCAACGTTTACTTTAGCCATTCTTTTTTGTTTTATGTATTTATAGAAACCTTTTCTATCTGTCGTTATTTTCTGTGCTAGTTTTTTTTCTGATCTTTTTTTTATTGCTCTTTTTGTGGCTTTCTGTTGACCTATAAAGCCTTCCCAATCTTCTAGATTCCCGCTGGTCTGGGCCACTTTGTATGCCTTCTCTTTCAATTTGATAGCCTCCCTTATTTTCTTAGACACCCATGGCAGATTACCCCTTTTCTTACTGAGCCTCATTTTCACTGGAAAATACTTTTGCTGAGCATTTTGAAAAATTGCTTTGAAAGATCTCTATTGTTCATCAACTGTCCCACCATAAAATCTTTGTTTCCAGTCTACTTTAGCCAAGCTCTCCCTCATCCTATTGTAGTCTCCCTTGTTTAAGCACAGGACCTTGATGTTGGGATTTTTATCTTCACACTGTCCATCTCTATTCTAAATTCAACCATACTGTGATCACTCCTTCCAAGAAAATCCCTAATGATGAGGTTAATTATTCCTGTCTCATTACACAGCACCAGATCTAGGATAACTTGCTCCCTCGTCAGTTCCATTACATACTGTTCAAGAAAACTATCGCTGAAACACTCAACAAACTCCTCCTCAAGGCTATCCTGACTGAGCTGGTTTGACCAATCTACATGTAGATTAAAATCCCCCATGATAATTGCCATACTATTTTTAAAAGCATTAGTTATTTGTTTGTTTAATGCTTACCCCATTTTGATGATATTATTTGGTGGCATCTCATAACCACACTGGTGACAAAGACAGATTCAGCAAAACTGGAGGAAAGAGCATCCCAGACTGGGTTTTGTGTAATGAGAAAGGAATAATTGGCAATCCACCCTTATGAAATCCCTTGGGAAGAATGACTGTAATGCAATAGAATTCTTCATTAAGATGGAGAGTGATCACTTGATTTTGAGACTGCGATTGTGAATCTAACTAAAGGAAACAATGAGTTATGAGCTGCTACAGTAGGAACGTTACTGGAAAGGATGATGATGGAAAGGCTGTGCCATCATTTAGGGACTGCATGCAGAAACTAGAACAATTGTTTATTCTTGTGTGGCACATAAGTTAAATGGGAAAGGTGGCCTGACCCTGGCTACAAATGAAATTAGGGATAGAATTAGATCCAAGGAATGGACATAAAAATTTGGTCAAAAAAAGCAGAGCTGAGATTTAGGAGCTGTTTGGATTTCAGCAAAGGTGTAGAAAGGGATTCATTGAGAGAGAAAAATAGAGTACCAGAGTAATCTTGCAGGGAACATACAAAATAATTGTAAAAGCTTCTATAGGTGTGTAAAGAGAAGAATATTAGTGAAGACAAATGTAGGCCCCTTAGGGTCAGAAACAGGGGAAGCTACAATGGGAAAATAAAAGATGGCAGACAAATTAAAACATATTTTGGTTCTTTCTTCACAAAGGAGGACACATATAGCATCCCAACAATGTCGGGAAATACATCATCTAGTGAGAGGGAAAAACTGAAGAAAATCTGTGTTGGTAGTGAAATAGTGTTGGGGGAACAGATCTGATTAAAGGACAATAAATCTCTCAGGCCCAATAATCTATATACCAGATTATTTGAAGAAGTGACCCTTGAGCTGGTGGATACATTGGTGATGAATAAGTCATGAGTTGCTGCAGTAGGAATGCTACTTGAAAGGATGATGATGGAAAAGCTGTGCCAGCATTCAGGGACTGCATGCAGAAACTAGAACAGTTGTTCATTCCTGTGTGGTGCATATGTTAAATGGGAAAGATGGCCTGACCCTGGCGACAAATGAAATATCTTTCAAGATTATATGCAGACTCGGGAACAATTCATGTGAATTGAAGAGTAGCTAATGTGACCCCAGCATTTAAAGAGGAAGTAAAGAGAATAAGGAAAATTATAGGAAAGGGAAGTGGGCCAAATGCTGCTAGTATTCTTTACAAAAAGTTTAATAGATGAGCACTTAGAAAACAGTAACAGAATTGGAAAGTGTAAGCCTCAATTTGCAAAAGGGAAAGTGTATTTGACAAATCTTCTAGAATTCTTTGAGATTGTAATTAAGGGTAAAGTCACCATCGTCCTACTAGACCATAAGACTGGTCTCTCATTCAAACTCAACTAGTGGAGTTGATAAGGCAAGCCAGTGGTTTACTTGGTCTTTCAGAAGATTTTCAATAAGGTCCCATATGAGAGATTAATGTGTTAAAATGAAAGCACATGGAATTGGGGCTAGTGTACTAACATGAATAGGGAAAAAATGAGCATTGAAGATGCTGAAGATCAGAGTCGAAAAGTGTGGTGCTGGAAAAGCACAGCAGGTCAGGCAGCATTTCAGGAGCAGGAGAATCGACGATTCGCGGATAAGCTGTTCATCAGAAATGAGGGGGTGGCCCAAGAGGTCTGAGAGATAAACGCCCGTTTATTTCTCAACCCTTGGGCAACCCCCTCATTCCTGATGAAGAGTTTGTGCTCACAATATCGATTCTCCTGTTCCTCGAATGCTTCCTAACCGGCTGTGCTTTTCCATCACCACACTCTTCGACTACTAACATGGATAGACAATTCATTAGCAAAAGGAAGCAAACTGTAGAGGTAAATGGAGGTGGGGGGGGGGGGGCTTTTTCTATCTGGCAGACAATGACAAGTGGGGTACTGCAAGATCGATGTTTAGACCCAGCTGTCCACAAGATATATTAATGATTTAGATGAGCAAGCTAAATGTAATATCGTAAAGTTTGCAGTTGACACAAAGATGAGTGGGAGGCTGTAGAGTGTAAATTGAACAAATTAAATTGGCAAATGCATGGCAGATGAAGTATAATATGGATCAATGTGAGTTTATTTATTTTAGTAGCAAACAAGAGGGTAGATCTTTCTTCTTAATGTCAATAGATTAGGAAAGGATAAGGGGTGCAAGGAGATCTGGGTGTCCTTGTACACCAGTTGAAAGTCAGCTTACCTTATTATGGAACTGACTAAACACCCTTAAAATTTTTCAAGGAGACAGCTTAGACCCTGACTTTCTATTTTTTTACAGGAAAATTTATGGTGCTGTGTTCCAGATGTGATCAATTTTAGTCCACTACTAGGCTTTAAGCAAAATGTACTTAATTCTAATTTAACTATTAATCATCAACTGTTTCCATATAGTAGCATCCCATAAATACACCGGTGGCAAAGACAAATTCAGCAAAACAGATTTCCCTGTCAAGGAGAAAGGAAAAAACATGCATGACTCTAGTAGCAGAGTGAGAGAACTCAAGCTTTTTGTAGGAGCAGAGAGGCAGCTGTATCTAGCAGCTTCAATTCCAAAACCCTGTTTTCAAGAATTGAATGCAAACTAAAACACTTGGTCTATGTGAGCCTGATTCTATCCACTCATGTAGAGAGTGAGGACTGCAGATGTTGGAGAGTCAGAGTCAAAAAGGGTGTCGCTGGAAAAACATAACTGGCCAGGCAGCATCCAAGGAGCAGGAGATTCAACATTTTGGGCATAGGCTCTTCATTAGGAATGTGATGAAAGGCCTCTGCCCAAAATGGTGACTCTCCTGTTCCTTGGATGCTGACTGACCTGCTGTGTTTTTCCAGCATCACCCTTTACGACACAACCCACTCATGTTTCATTTGTACGATTTGAAAAAAAATCCAAAGCAATTTACTCTGTTCTCCATGCTTAGACATATTAGACCAGATTTACAATACCACGCTTCAAGAGAAACAGGACAGAGCAAATCCCTCTTACAGGCACACTTCGTCACCATCTAATAGAAACCTATAAAGGTCTAAGAGGACTAGACAAGGTAAATGAGGAAAGTGTATTTCCAATGTCTGGGGAGTCTAGAAGATACAAGACAGGTCATTTCAAGCTAATATTTGGAGCATTTTCTTTACCTGGACAGGGGTGAAGCCAAATAACTGAATTTTCAAGAGAAGGTTAAATATAGTTCTTTGGGTTAAGGGGTTTGTGCAGAAAGTGGGAACAAGCTACTGCTCCTTCTGTTTTCTATGTTTCTTTAGAGATGGGTGGTGATTGGAAGACTTCGGTGGATTGCTCCAAAAGGCATAGTGAACAAGTAAAGGAGTTAACTCCCGCAACCCCCTCCTTAATGATTAGTGAAGCCAAGTTTCACTTTTGGCATTGGATTCTTCTCTCATGGGGAACCTCCCGATGAAGGGTCTCAATTGGTCCACAAATAGGCCAAATTCACAATGTCTTTTCACTACTTTTTAAATTGCATGAGGGTGTGAGTGGATGGGTTGGCAGCCTAAAAGTCCCTCTCCTGGCATGGCCTCTCCTCTAGTTATTCTTGCGTTATCCATGGGAACAAGTTATCTTTTTCTACCCAATCTGAACCAATTGCAATCTTATAGACTTTTCCTCAATCAGAGATGGTCAAAAATCATACAACACCAGGTTATAGTCCAACAGGTTAATTTGAAAACACTAGCTTTCAGAGTGCTGCTTCATCGGGTGTTAGTGAGAGAGGAAGATCTTAGACACAGAATTTATAAGGGAAATATCAAAGGGTCACACGACTCAAGCAAACGAATTGAACACACAAAAGATGGCCCTCAAATCTTTAATCGGTGAGAATGGAGGTGTTGGTTTCAATTGATTTATATTCACATCCCAGAATTTCTTTCAAGTCACTGCCCTGAAACAACTTAAGATGCTGTCAATGTAAAGCAGGTGACGCCTCTGGTCAGACAATATATTTTAGGTGTGAGATCTTGTTTGGAATCTGTCTGTGTATTTTATTTCCAAAGTAGGAGTTCATAAAGTGCCATATTAATCAATCAAAACTTGTATCTCCATTCTGACTGAGTAAAGGTTTAAGTTTTATCTTATGTGTTCAATTTGTTTGCATATGTTGTATGATCCTTTGATCTTTTCCTTATAATTTCTGTGTCCAAGGTTTTCCTCTTTCACTAACACCTGATGAAGGAGCAGCATTCCAAATAAATGTGTTGGACTATAACCTGATGTTCTGTGATTTTTAACCTTGTCCAACCCAGTCCGACACCAGCACCTCCACATCATGGCTCATTCAGAGAAGCAGGTAGGACTTGAATCCAGGTATCTGATCCAGAGGTAGGGATACTGCCATTGCATCACAAGTGCTTTAACACTGCAGAGTACCTCTATGCAGTTGCTGTTCAATTTCCTTTGGTCTAAAGGCAACAATCCTAATTTTTCCAATTTTATCCTGAAGCTAACCCCTGGACGCATCTGATAAATATTGTGTTTACCCTTTCAAGCACTCTGACATCCATCTTGAAATGTTTTGACCAAAACTTTGCACAGTACTCTATGTGCCTATTTAATGCTTTATACTGATTTTACCTATGATTCAGTTGAGTTGAAAAAGCCTTTAAAAGGATCCAAAGTCAGACTCCATATTCTGATTTCATAATAAGAGACTTTAAATAATTAACTAGCATGTAGGAGACCTCTCTCCAAATCACTTTGCTGGTGTGAACCAGTGCAAAGGATGTTTTAAGTGTGATTGTTGGTAGTGGAATGGAACAACGGGTTGAAGAATGAACAAAGACTGACTTCCTCCTCACTGATAATACAATTGTTAATTGCTTGCTTGTCTTTAGAACTAGAGATTAGTGATATCTCTGTAATTCTATCTGACCATGAATTTATAAGGAAAAGGCTGAGAGGAAACCCTTTATTCAGGAAAAAAAACGGCAAGGAAAGAACAGGAAAATATCTTCAGAATTTTTGTAATTGTTAGTTAATTTACTTGCATTATCACACATTCCACTTTGCTGACCTGAACTGCCATGTCTTAAAGTTATTTAGTTTTACTTATTGCTTATCTACTAAATTCCTTAAATACATAATCTTAAAATTGTTCTCCTTATGTTGATTTTTCTCTTCTCTTATCCTACTAACTGGCGCTTTCAGTTAATCCATTGTTCTAATTTACAGCAATTTAGATTCCCTAATGGTAATTCCTTTTCATCCAAAGTATTCACTGATTTCCTATGACGTCTCTCCGATTTTTCTTTTATTCAATTCTGTGCAGCCGGTTGCAAGCAGCTGAATGTGCTTGATATTTCAGGTCCTAGGCTCAGATAACTAGGCCTTGAGCCTCACCTGTGATGTATATTCTCCCGCTCAGCGCTATGCTTTCAATTGTCAAATGCTACCTCAGCTCCGAGGTAAATTACAAAATGCGAGGACCAAGCAACATCTCTATGTGTTCACGTCATTCAGTTTAGAGAGGCTTTTGAGCCAAATTCTCAGATGTTGTGTTGGGTTTTAGACAAGTGGGACTATCTGTCAGTTGTAAACTCATCCAGTGGAAAGGAATTAATTCCTGTACTGAAATGACTCCTTTGACTTCAAGCGTTGTTACTGCCACTGCTGCTAGAAAACCAAGTTACTGAAGTTCCTCCAATTTTTTTTTCTCATTCTTTGTTGATGAAATATATAACACCTGCATCAGGATATTATTTGTCTTTCATTATTCATGCTGTTGTTGTCAAGCATTTCTCCATCTGCAATTGTAATCTCAAAACAGGTAAGCTGTCTTGACACTTAAAGCAGTTTGAAAAATTAGACAGTTTGTGAATTGATTAAAATTAACTTGTGTTTTTTTTATTTCAGACACTTGCTCCACGTAAGCAAAGGACATCAGAAGTAGCAATGTTTGTAACTAGTACAGAAAGACCGGAAACAAAGACTGCTTGTACACCAACTATAGTAAATTGTAAGTTTGACCCTACATGTTATTCAGACTCAAAAAAAAAAGTTTTGAAAGCTCTCTTTGTTTCAAAATTAAACAAGATAAACACAAAACTTAATTTGAGTTTAAAATTGTCTTTTCAAGTAAATTAATACAAATTCTTTCAGCAATTCATGAAGCCGCATATCAGAGTCAGTTAAGATCTGAATAGACGTGACTGGAAATTTTGGTAATTTAAAAGAGGTAGAGGGACCTGGGTGTTTATGTGCACAAGTAACTAAAGGTAGCAGGACAGTTGAGAGAGCAACTACTAAAGCATTCAGCATCCTTGGCTTTTTAATAGGATCAGAAATTAGAAGAACAAGGGTGTGATGTGGAATTTGGAGTCACAGAGATGTACAGCATGGAAACAGACCCTTTGATCCAACTTGCCCATGCTGACCAGATATCCTGAATTAATCTAGTACCATTTGCCAGCATTTGGCCCAAATTCATCAACTCTTCCCATTCATATACCTATTCAGATTTTTAAAAAATATTTTAATTGTACCACTCTCCACCACTTCCTCTGGCAGCTCATTCTATACATGCACCAGCCTCTGCATGAAAAAATTGCACCTTAGGTTCCTTTTAAATCTTTCCCTTCTCACCTTAAACCCATGCGCTCTGGTATAGGCAACATGTTAGACTTCATCGGGAGTACTGTGTACAATTCCAGGTGTAGCATCGTAGGAAGGATGTGAATGCATTGAAGAGAATGCATAGACAATTTACAGGAATGATTCTGGGCAAAAGAAATTTAAGTTAAGAGGATAGATTAAAGAACACACAACAGCATAAGAATAGACACTTTAGCTCACCATGTCTGTGCCAACGATGATGTCATTCTAACCTAATCCCATCTGCCTGCATATACTAACCCTCTATTCCCTGCCTGTTCATGTGTCTGTCTTAAATGTTGCTTTCCTATAACCTTGTACCACCTGCTCTGCCTTCATGCCTCTTATAATTTTGTCAACTTTTATCAGGTCACCTTTCATTCTCCGCACTCTAGTGAAAGCAATCCAGATTTGCCTAACTGCTGCTTAGAACTAATGCACTCCAATTCAAACATCATCATCGTAAACCTCTTTTGAACCCTCTCCAAAGCTTCCACATGCTTTCTGTAGTGTGGTGACCAGTACTCCAAATGTGTATCTCCAACTCAAGTCTTATACTGCTGCAACATGACTTGTCAACTTCTATACTTAATGTCCCAACCAATGAAGGCAAGCATACAGTATGCCTTCTTTACCATTGTATCCACTTGTGTCCCCAGTTTCAGAGAGCTACTGGCTTGTATCCAAAATTTTTCTGTATAAGGTGTTCCAAGAGTCTTGCTATTTACTGCATATGTTCCCCTTACATTTTCCCTCTCAAGTGCATTCACCTCCCACTTATCCAGACTAAATTTCATCTGCCATTTATTCATCCAATTTTCCTATTGATCTATATTCTGCTGTATCCTTCCTCACTATCCACAATGCAACAATTTTGTGGTGGAGGCTGGTACAATTGCAACATTTAAGAGGCATTTGGATGGGTATATGAATAGGAAGGGTTTGGAGGGATATGGGCCAGGTGCTGGCAGGTGGGACTAGATTGGGTTGGGATATCTGGTCGGCATGGACGGGTTGGACTGAAGGGTCTGTTTCCATGCTGTATATCTCTATGACTCTGTAAGGTGCTCTAAGAGCCTTGCTACTTACTGCATATGTTCCTCTTGCATTTTCTCTCTCAAAGTGCATTCACCTCACACTTATCCAGACTAAACTTCATCTGCCATTTATTCACCCAACTTTCCTATTGATCTATATTCTGCTGTATCCTTCCTCACTATCCACAATGCAACAAATTTCATGTCAGCTGCAAAGAAGTTGAAACTGTTCTTGGAGCAAAGGAGGCGAAGAGGAGATCTGACAGGTTTTCAAAATCATGAGCAGCCTGCATACAATATTTTGGGAGAAAATATTGCTGTATGGAGAAAGATCAAGAATTACTGAGCACAGATCTATAGTGATTGGCAAAAGAAGCAAATGCAGAGTGTGAATTTTTTTTGTTAGGGTGTGGAATGCACTGTTTGGAAGTGTGGTGGATGCAAGTTCAATTATTATACAAGTTCACTTATTATTTGGATAAAATTAATGTGTAATGATGAAAAAGGAGATTAGCACGAGGCTGTAAGCTTATCTGCCTTACATATTATATTCTCCTTGCATTGAAATAAATATACTTCAGACTGCCAGTCATGCTGTGTTCATTAACCTGGCCCTGCCTGTTGTTCCTATTAGACTTAGTTAATTTAACTTCCACCTTCTTCCTGATCACTCCACATGCTGACTTATTGCTCTTGTTCCTAACTCCTGTCACACCAATTTAAACCCTCCTGAGTGGCACGAGCAAACCTCCCTGCAAGGATAATGGTGCCTCTCCAGTTTAGGTGCAAGCTGTCCTTGAAAGGGATCCCAAAGATCTAGATATTTGAAATCCTCCCTCTGAAAACAGCTCTTTGGCGATGCATTTAAACATATTATCATTAGAAATTCATTAGAATCCCTACAGTGTGGAAACAGGCCCTTCGGCCCAACAAGTCCACACCGACCCTCCGAAGAGTAACCCATCCAGACCCATTCCCCTGCATTTACACCAGACTAATGCACCTAACCTCCACATCCCTGAACACTACAGGCAATTTAGTCTGGCCAACTCACCTAAGCTGCACATCTTTGGATTGTGGGAGGAAACCAGAGCACCTGGAGGAAACCCACGCAGACATGGGGAGAATGTGCAAACTCCACACAGACAGTGGCCCGAGGCAGGAATTGAACCCGGGTCTCTGGCGCTGTGAGGCAGCAGTGCTAACCGCTGAGCCACCGTGCTGCCCCTACTTCTGTAGTTAGTAGTATGTGGTTCAAGGAGTAAATCTGAGATTACAGCCCAAGACGTCCTACTTTTGACATAACTCCCTTAATTCCCTTATTAGGCCTTCATCTCTCTTCTCTCTCTCACGTTAGAGTTGTTCTTGTACTGCTTTTACTCTTCTGTGGGGTGGCACAGTGGTTCAGTGGTTAACACTGCTGCCTCACAGTGCCAGGGATCCGGGTTCAATTCTACCCTTGGGCGACTGTATGGAGTTTCTACATTCTCCCCATATCTGTGTGGGTTTTGGCTGGGTGCTCCAGTTTCATCCCACAGTCCAAAGATGTGTAGATTAGGTGGATTAACCATGATAAATGCAGGGTTACAGGTAGGGTGGTGCGGCTGGTTGGGATGCGCTTCAGAGGGTCGTTGTGGACGTGTTGGGCCAAATAGCCTGCTTCCACACTCTAGGGATTCTGTGATTCCTCCCTACCTTTGTTCTGTTTTTTTTTTAAGTTTTATTTCTACAGCACCACCTTGTTTTGACATAATGAGCTCACCTCCTGTAATGATTGTAACAAGGTCAGCCAGGTGGACCTCATAGAATATGAGTTCCTTTATTGGACCTGGTACAGTCTGGGAGTTCTGGATGAGAAATATAGACAAAAATAGGCAGGAGGTTTGCTGGGGCTCTTCAGGAGGCTTTAAACTAGATTGGCAGGTGAGGGGGGGATCCTGAGCTATGGATCAGATGATGGAGTAGGCAGTGAATAGCCACATAGACCATGCAGAGAGTCTGTGAAAAATCCTTGGTGGGTAGGATTAAAGAAAACCCTAAGGCGTTCTACACTTACGTGAGCATTGCCAGAGTGATCAGGGATAGTGGAAGGCACTTGCGCTTGGAGTCGGAGGAAGTAGGGGAGGTCTTTAATGAATACTTTGCTTCAGTGTTCACTACTGAGAGGGACCTCGACGTTTCTGAGGACAGTGTGAAACAGACTGATATGCTAGAACAGGTTCATGTTAGGAAGAAGGATGTGCTGAAAATTTTGAAGAATGTAAGGATCAATAAATCCCCTGAGCCGGATGGGATATACTCTAGATTACTACAGGGAGGATATTGCCGTGACTTTGGCGATGAACTTTACATCCTCACTGTTAAATGAAATAGTACCAGATGGTTAGAGGATGGCAAATGTTATTCCCTTGTTCAAGAAAGGGAATAGGGATAATCCTGGGAATTACAGATTAGTCAGTCTTACATCAGTTGTGTGCAAAGTATTGCAGAGGATTCTGAGAGTCAGGATTTATGATTACTTGGAAAACCATAGTTTGATTAGAGATAGTCAGCATGGCTCTGCGAGGGCAGGTCATGCCTCACAAACCTTATTGAATTCTTTGAGGCTGTGACAAAGCATGTTGCTGAGGGTAGAACAGTGGATATGGTGTATGTGGATTTTAGAAAGATGCTTGATAAGGTTCCCTGTGCTAAGTTCGTTCAGAGAGTAAGAAGGCATGGGATACAGGGAAACCTGTCTGTCTGGATACAGAATTGGCTGGCCCATAGAAGACAGAGGGTGGTGGTAGATGGAAAGTATTCAGCCTGGAGCTCAGTGACCAGTGGTGTTCTGCAGGGATCTATTCTGGGACCGCTGTTCTTCGTGACTTTTATAAATAACTTGGATGAGGAAGTGGAAGGATGGGTTAATAAGTTTGCCGATAACATGAAGGTTGGTGGAGTTGTTGGAGGGCTGTTGTAGGTTGCAGTGTGCCATTGACAGGATGCAGATGGAGTTCAACCTGGAAAAATGTGAAGTCATTCACTTTGGAAGGTCGCATTTGAACGCAGAATACAGGGTTAAAAGCAGGATTTTCCCATGACTGTAATGTCTATCAGAAGGTGGCATAATTTTAAGGTAATTGGAGGAGGGATGGGAAAATGTCAGAGGTAGGTTCTTTACACAGAGTGGTGGGTGCCAGCAGTGGTAGTAGAGTCAGATACATTTGGGACATGTAAGCGATTCTTGGATAGGCACATGTAAGTTATTACAGTGAAGGTTAGTCTGATGTTAGAGTAGGATAAAAGGCCGACACAAGATCAAGGGCTGAAGGGCCTGTGCTGTACTCTACTGTTTTATGTTCTATGAATGTCAGAGGTATTGTTCACTCAGAGCTGGCTCTGAGAAAATCAGATCACTGTCAAGAACTCTGCATAGTAAATAAAGGGTGAGTTACTGACAGGATATACCAGCATCTCTGGAATTTATCAGTCCTACTGAGAGAAAAGCTTGCTCCTGAAGAAATTTGCTCACAACAGTTGTCATAAGTTGGGTTAAATATTTCTGCCAGCATGCTATTATTTGGAAAGCTTGACTCATTCAATCCTGCCATCGAAGACTGGGATCAATATGTGAAGAGACTATTTGGATTCTGAAAAAGATTCAGAGGATTGGAATGTTGACCTATTGTAGCACTTTTATTTAAAAAGGGAAGGAAACAAAAATAAAAGTAGCTATAGTCCAGGCAGCTTAATATCTATTATTGGGAAAATCTAAGAGCCTATTACAAAGGATATAATGGGAAAGCATTTAGAAAATCAAAATATAATTAAACAGAGTTAGCATAGCTCTAGGATGAGGAAATCATGCCTGGTAAATTTATTACAGTTTTTTGAAGAGTTAATTTACAGGGTAGAAGGTGCCATATCAAAGATTATTGCAGTCAATAAAACCTTGTGGTTAGTGGGTAACATTGCTATACATAGAAGATTGGCTGGCTTACAGCAAGCAGAGAGAGCCTTTTAAAGCTTATAGGATATCACGAGTGGTTTGCCACAGGCATTGGTGCTGGGGTGTGAACTGTTAACAATTTATCTCAACTGTCTCAATTACTAGGGATCACGAGTTCTAGGTGAGAGGAGAAATGTTTAAGGGAGATATTCGTGCAAAGTTCTTTACGCAGAGGGAGGTGAGTGCCTGGAACGTGTTGCCAGCTGAGGTGGTAGAGGTGGGCACGATAGCCTCATTTAAGATGTATCTGGACAGATACATGAATGGGCAGGGAGCAAAAAGATATGGATTATTAGAAATTTTTGCAGAAAGTAATCAGAAAAGCTAATGTGAGGGGAATTTAATGGAATGATAAGGAGGTTATGCTTCAATTATATTTCTACTGCACTTGTTCCTTGTTTATAAGATAAAGGAAAATGGTTAGACATAATATATTTGGCTTTCCAAAAGTTATAAGGTATCATTCATAATGCTACTTCAAGACCCCATAATGTTAGGGCAATTAGCAAGGATTGTGGATTGACTAACTAATGGAAGACAGAAAATTAGGACAATCATGCATGCGTAGAATTTTTACAGTAAATAAGGAAGCCATTTAATTTATCATGTTTAAATTAGCTCCTGAAAGAGCCATCCAACTAGACCCATGCTCCTTTCTATCTCCATAGCCTTCCAATTTAATCAGTTTCAAATATATATCCAGCTGTCTTTTGAAGCTTCCTATGGAATCGGCCTCCACAACTCTCTTGCAGTGCATTCCAAATCCTGACAACTAAAAGTAAAAGGTTTTCTGTTATCTCACTTGTGGTTCTCTTGTTGACAATCTTGAAAATGTGACCAAATAATGGAGTCAGAATATCCTTCTTTGTCCTGTCAAAATTATTCATAATTTTGAACACATTGTTAAGGTCATCCCTTTCCTAATCTTCTCTGCTGCAAGAAGAATAAGCTCAATTTCACTAATCTTTCCTTGCATCTATAATCCCTCATTCTCTGTATTATTCTAGTAAATCTCCTTTGTGCACTCTCCAAGTTGGGAGAAGATTTTTAGGTTATGTCTGAACCAGCTATATTATATAGTTTCTCTTTACCATTCTGATTGTCCTCTTCATTTCCCCAATCAACTCATTGCAACTGGCCAAGTTTTCACTTGAAGAATACAATTGGCGTACATTACACTGTGCATCACACCTTCATTTTACTGTGCCATTATATTCGCTATCTCCCTTCCAAGGCATTGGTTCCTGTTTACCACTTTTGTTAGAATACTCTTGGCTTCTGGATGAACCATCTCTTCCTTAAAGATGACTGATCATTTTATTGTGGTTTATACTGTCAAGCATTGCCTCTATTCTTGCCTTAGCTAGATCTCTTTGCATCTCACACTTCAAGATCAGTCCTCATCCTATTTAATCCACTTTTCCCTTGTGGAGGAATCAGCCTAGAGTCTTCAACAGCTCATAACTTTAATGCAATGATGTGTGGCGATCAGTATTACTACGATCACATTACTGAGTTAGCACTTCATTTTCATGCGCATGCCAAATATCAAACTCACCCAATCAAGAAAGGGGCATTTTCAGAATGATAACACGTAACTAGTGGAGTGCCACAGGGATTCAGTGCTTGAGCCACAATTATTTATAATGTAATAATGAATGTCGGAAAAGAATATATTGTAATCAAGTTTGTGGATGACACGAAAGTAGGCAGGAGGTCATATAGTAAAGATGGCACAAGGGGATATAGAAAGGATGAGTGAGTGTTCACAAACTTAGTAGTGGGAAATGTGGCAAAATGTGAGGTAATACAATTTAAAAGGAAGACTAGAGGAGCTGAATATTATTGATATTAGGAAAAGCCAGCAGAAGGCAGCAGCACAGAGGGACATTTGGACCCTAGTGCCTGAATCACAAAAAGCAAGTATTAGGTTCAGCAATTAATAATGAAGGCAGTTGGAAAGTTGGCCTTTATTCCAAAGGGAATAGAGAATAAAATAGGGGGAGGTTTGCTAAAACTATGTTAGGCACTAGACAGACCATAGCTGTAATACTGTGAAGTTTTCTGATTCCCTTAAGAAAAGACATTGGCATTGGAGGCAGTCCAGAGAAAGATCACTAGGTTGATATCGAGTATGCAGATGTTTTCTGAAAAGGTTGAGTACATTGGACTTGTATTCATTGGAGTTTAGGAAAATGAGAAGTGACGTTATTGAAATACATAATGGACTTGACAGGGTAGGAACAGAGAGGTTGTTTCTTCTTGTGGGAGAATCGAAGACCAGAATGCATAATCTCAGATAAGGAATTGCCCACTTAAGACAGAGGTGAGAGGATTTTTTTCTTGTCAGGGTGGTGAATATGTGTATTGCTTTACTTCAGACAATTGTCAAGGTCAAAGTATAGCTGAAAATGTGTTGCTGGAAAAGCGCAGCAGATCAGGCAGCATCCAAGGAGCAGGAGAATCGACGTTTCGGGCATGAGCCCTTCTTCAGGATTGTGATTCCTGAAGATGGGCTCATGCCTGAAACGTCGATTCTCCTGCTCCTTGGATGCTGCCGGATCTGCTGCGCTTTTCCAGCAACACATTTTCAGCTCTGATCTCCAGCATCTGCAGTCCTCATTAAAGTAATTAAGGGTTTTACAGAAAAGGCAGCAAAGTGGAGTTGAGGATTGTCAGATCAGCTATTATCTCTGAATGGCGGAGTGGACTAACAGATGAATGGTCTGCTTTGCTCCTGCATCTTCGGTCTTATGGAAAGATTAAGATTTCAAGTGATATTCTAAATTCTTGCACTTGTCAGGGTATATCTGAATATGGAACGTATGAAATGATACATTGATCTCTATAAAAGTTTCCATTCCCTATTTAACAGTGTCCATACACTTTTAGAAGCCCAGTGCTTTTGGGTGGTTCATATCACAAATGATATAAAGCTGCAGAAATAACTATATCAGTCATCACTTCCATTTTCTTGAATCTGTTATTTTCTACTTGCCAGCAGCATATGCTGTTCCTTTGGAAGGTCATCACCTTTTCTCCAGTTTTGCCAGAGCCAGTTGTCTGAGTTCTAGCTGTTTGCTGACAGTTGCTCCTCTAATGGGGTTAGATGGACATATGAAATTGGAGCTGAAATAGATAATTTGGCCCCTCGAGCTTGCACTGCCTTTCAGTTTGGTCATAGTTGATCTGTATGTTTCTCACATTTCACATTTCTTGCTCTTACCTAACAAGAATCTACGTACTCTGCTTACATATATTCATTGACCCTATCTCCACCTGTTGAGACAATGTTCCTAAATTATGAATGCCCTCTGAAAAATTAAAATTTCTCCTCACCTTGGTCTTAATAGGCTGATTTCTAATTTTAAATTAGTAATCCTGATTTCAGATTTTTGCATATACACTTAAGACCTTTCAGGATCTTTTACAGTTGAGTCAAGCCACCTCACGTTTTTTGAAACAAGTTCAACTTGTCCCACCCATTCTAACAAGACAACCCACTCATTCCAGGCATTAATGGAGAAAACCTCCTGTGAACTACTTCCAATGAATTTGCATGTATTCGGATGCCCACCTATGGCACTTCACATTCTGTCCAGATCCCCCCTCTTTTTCATTGTGGACCCTTTTATCCTGCGTTAAATTATGTGGAATGTCAGTCATTCATACTGCTGAAATGTGATAACACAGTGTTGTGGCAGGTCATAACCAGGCTTCATTTGTTGTTCTACAACTACACCCCTCCAATCCTACTAATTATATACATACTTTGCCTGAGCCCATGTCTATTGCTATGTGTCCATCCACTCCCCTCACATCTCTGGGAGTTAAACAATAATGTTCAATAATAGGCTAGTGTCCTTTAGGAAGGACCATCTTTACCTCTCTGGCCTACATGTGACTCTAGACCAAAAGCAATGTGGTTGACTTTTAAACTTCTCTTTGGGCACTTACGGATGAGCAATAAATGCTGGTCTAGCCAGAGATGCCCATATCCCGGAAGTGAATAAAAAGAAATGTTGTCTTGACATTACATTCCATCTCTAATATGAAGCCTTACTCACTTCTGTTAATCTCAAATGATTTGCGATATTGGAGCTGTATCCAAGGAATAGCCCAGGTTGCTAATCTCCTTTGCACCCTCCATATAGACTGTTTTTGTTAGATTTGCAAGTTCTCCTTATGCCATAAACTGGCATAAAAACCTGACTGCTACCGACATGGATTTGCAGGGAGTCAGCATCAAACTGTGGCCTTTTCCTAATTGATGCATATTCTGACATCTCTCTGCCATCTGTGGAGTCACAATGTGGTTATCATTGGACTGCAGCATATTTCATGATTTTCACATTGAATTCTTGCTTTTCCTGAGAAAAATTTCAAATAACTCTTTTTATTCCTGGTGAAAATCACCTGGTGAAATTCACCTCCGATGAGCTTTCACAATGCTTCTCACCTTTCAATGTACCTGAAGCAGACCAGTTCCGAGTGTTCCTTTAAATATGTTTAAATGTGAAATGCTGAATGATCAATTAACGTTTTATTGTACAGACTGGATTGGTGGCAAAACTTAGCAAATTACTTGGTCCCAGGTCACTGTCCCACCGATTGTAATGGTCCATCATTTCCAGCCCAATGCATTTAAACAATAAAATACTCTAAGGCCCTTGAAATAATTGCACAGGGCTGGGTCCCGTTACTAAGTCACCCTTTATTCATTAGCGCACAGGCTGTGACCAGTCAGTTCGGAGTCAGTCCTCAACTGAGGAGATTCTAATCTGGTTATATTTTCTTTTTTTTCTTCTGGTTTTATTGGTCAGCCAAGGCGTTCCTGATTGGCCTAAGTGAACAACTCCAATCAACAACCTTGGAGTTAACAAGGCCAACCTGGTCCCAATTACTACAGTATTTCACAGAATATTTAACAACTATTGACACAGGGTGACACAAAGATATATTAACATAAATGACCAAAAGCTTGGTTAAGCAAGTCAATATTTTAATCACAGTTTTAAGATTAGGTGCTCTCAAGAAGGCAGAATAGAAAGGCAGAGAAGTTTTAGAAGAGAATTCAAGAACTTAGGACTTGAGCAGTTGAAAGCATAGCCACTGGTGATGGAATCATTAAAGTCAGAGATGCAAGAGAACAGGAATGACTATTTACGTTGCTGTTTGTAAGGAAATAGTGACCAGTACTATATAATTAGCAATGAGTCTGTTACAGAATGTCAGGAGGCAGAAATTTTGTTGCAACGCTGTTAATAAAATGCATCTATCTAGTGCATTACATAGTGAAAACAGCAGGGTGGAATTAATGTGATAGAACCTAAAACATTACAGTGCAGTTACAGGCTCTTCGGCCCTCGATGTTGGGCCACCCTGAGAAACCAATCTGAAGCCCATCCAACACACACTATTCCATTATGATGCACATGTTTATCCAATGACCATTTACATGCCCTCAAAGTTGGCAATGCTACTACTGTTGCAGTCAGGGTGTTCCACGTGCCTTCTACTCTCTGAATAAAGAAACTACCTCTAACATCTGTCCTCTATCTATCACCCCTCAGTTTAAAGCTATGTCCACTCGTGCAAGCCATCACCATCGAGGAAAAAGGCTCTCACTCTTCACTCTATCTAACCCTCTGATTATCTTATATGTCTCAATTAAGTCACTTCTCAACCTCCTTCTCTCTAAGGAAAACAGCCTCAAGTCCTTCAGCTTTTCCTCATAATACCTACCCTCCATATCAGGCAACATCCAAGTAAATCACCTCTGAACCCTTTCCAAAGCTTCCACATCCTTCCTATAGTGTAGTGACCAGAACTGTAGGCAATACTCCAAATGTGGCTGCAACAGAGTTTTGTCCAGCTGCAACATGACCTCATGGCTCTGAAACTCAATCCCTCTCCCAATAAAGCTAAACACACCTTCTAAAATGCCTTCTTAACAACCCTATTAATCTGGATGGCAATTTTCAGGGATCTATGTACATGGACACAGAGATCTCTCTGCTCATCCACATTACCAAGAATTTTACCATTAGCCCAGTACTCTGCATTTCTGTTGCTCCTTCCAAAGTGAATAACCTCACACTTTTTCGTATAAAACTCCATTTGCCACCTCTCAGCTCAGCTCTGCAGCTTATCTATGTCCCTCTGTAACATACAACATCCTTTAGCACTATCCACAACTCCACCAACCTTAGTGTCATCGCAAATTTATGAATCCATCCTTCTATGCCCTCATCCAGGTCATTTATAAAAATGACAAACAGCAATGGCCCCAAAACAGATTCTTGAGGTCTACCACTAGGAACTGAACTGCAGGATGAACATTTCCCATCAACCACTTCTTTCAGCTAGCCAATTTCTGATCCAAACCACTAAATCGCCCTCAATCCCATGCCTCCATATTTTCTGCAATAGCCTAGCTTGGGGAACCTTATCAAACGCCTTACTGAAATCCATAAACACCATATCACCCACCTGTCACCTTCTCAAAGAACTCAATAAGGTCTGTGAGGCACGACCTACCCTTCATAAAAACCATGTTGACTATCCCTAATCAACTTATTTCTTTCTAGATAATTACAAATCCTATCTCTTATAATTTTTCCAACACTTTACCCACAATGGAAGTAAGGCTCACTGATCTATAATTACCAGGGCTGCCTCTACTCCCCTTCTTGAACAGAGGACAACATTTGCTATCCTCCAGTCTTCTGGCACTATTCCTGTAGACAGTGACAACATAAAGATCAAAGCCAAAGGCTCTGCAATCTCCTCCCTGGCTTCCCAGAGAATCCTAGGATAAATCCCTTCCGGCCAGGGCGACTTATCTATTTTCACACTTGTCAGAAATGCTAACACTTGTGAGCCTCAATCCCATCTAGTGTAGTAGTCTGTATCTCAGTATTCTCCTCAACAACATTGTGTGAATACTGACAAAAAACATTCATTTAGCACTTCTCCTTTCTCCTCGGAATCCACGCATAACTTCTCACTACTGTCCTTGATTGACCCTAATCCTACTTTGATCATTCTTTTATTCCTCATATACTTATAGAAAGCTTTAGGGTTTTCCATGATGCTGTCTGCCATTGACTTCTGATGCCCCCTCTTGGCTCTTCCTAGCTCTCTCTTTTGGTCCTTCCTGGCTAATTTGTAACTCTCAAGTGGCCTAACTGAGTCTTCATGTCTCAACCTAATATAAGCCGCCGCCTTCCTCTTAACAAGAGGTTCCCTCGCTCGACCATTTCCTCCCTGCCTGACAGGTACATACTTCTCAAGGACACACAGTAGCTGTTCCTTGAATCAGCTCCACATTTCAATTGGGCCCATTCCCTGCAGTTTCCTTCCCCATCCTATGCATGCTATATCTTGCCTAATTAGTGGTTAGCACTGCTGCCTCACAGCACCAGGGACTCGGGTTGAATTCCGGCCTCGGGCAACTGTCTGTGGGGAGTTTGCATATTCTCTTCATGTCTGCATGGGTTTCCTCCAGGTGCTCTGGTTTCCTCCCATAATCCAAAGATGTGCAGGTTAGGTGAATCAGCCATGCTAAATTGCCCATAGTGTTCAAGGATGTGTAGGTTAGGTGCATTAGTCAGGGGTAAATGGAGAGTAAATGGGTCTGGGTGGGATACTCTTTGGAGGGTCAGTGTGGACTTGCTGGGCTGAAGGGATTCTATGAAACATATAAAATATCGTGAAATGTGCTCTAAGGCTGAGGGGATATTCATAGCTGATAGCCACGTGGACATCACTCTCTCCCCGGAGCTCCGGTTTCTTTGTCATTGAATCCTGATTCTGACTCCGAGACTGGTAATTTTCCCCACAACAATAATATTTTTCATGACTTTCTGTTGACCTTTAAAGATTTTCCAACCCTCTAGTTTTCCACTAAATTTTACCACTTCATATGCATCAGCTTTCAATTTGATATTCTCCTTTATTTCCTTAGTTATCCATGACTGGCCTGTAGTTTTCTCGTTTATCCCTTGCTTTCTTCTTGAATATTGGTACCACACTGACTTTCCTCCAGTCTTTCACCATATCTCTACTGGCTAGAGAGATATTGAAAATTTTTGCAAGCTCTCCTGCTGGTTTCACACTTACGAACCTGGGATACATTTCATCCGTCCCTGCAGATTTATCCACTTTTAATCCTGCCAAAACACTCCGAACCTCCTCTTGGTCTATGCTAATTTCTTGAACTGTATCACAGATCTTCTCCATGATTTCTATAACCATATTATCCTTCTCACTAGTGAACACCAACCCAAATTATTAATTTAGAACCATACCTACATCTTCTGGCTTCACGCACAAATTAATTTTGTTGTCTTAACTGGCCTGCTCTGCCCCATGCATTAATCTGGACTAACACTCTATTTCTGAACTAATTCGCAAAATACATAAATTTTTGTTAAGTCAAGTTATTAATGAATTTAGGCTGAAGGCAGATTATAAAGCTAGGCTACAGATCAGCCACGATCTCATTGAATGGCGGAACAGGTCTAAGGGATTGAATAGCCTCCTCTTGTTCCTATATGAAAACACACCAGAATTAATCCAGAGATTATTATCTGTTCTTTGGTCTAATTTGTAGTTCCCTAAATTCTGCTTTACTTGTCTGATGTCATTGCTACCAATATGTATCACAATCTCTGTTTTCCTCCCCTTTCAGAATGCCCTGCAGCATTTCAGTGACATTACTGATACTGGCACCAGGGAGGCAATATTACATCCTGGAGCCTCTCATGGATGCAGAAATGCCTCTCCATTTCCCCTACAATTCGATCTTCTTCCACACCTTAGCTTTGCCATTCCTTTTCCACGCATTTTCTGAAGGAAACCAGCCCATGGTGTTATGAAGTTGGCAGGCCACAAGTTTCTGCGACACAGTGAACTCACCCAGCCGTAATGTAAAAGGTATATCTGTTAAAAGGGGGCCCAGCTACAGGGTAATCCTGCACTACCTGTCTCCCTCTACTCTGTCTGGTGGTCACCCATGCATCTTTGCCTGTTCAGGCAGTATAACCACCTCACCGAATGTGCTATTCATGACTTGCACAGCTCCAGTTATGAAATGTGATTCACCAATAGCTGTACCTGGAAACACTTCTTGCACATGTGATCACCAGCGACAACTGAAACTTCCATGATTTGCCACATAGCATGGGTGGAGCATATCATGGTGTGAACTCTGCTGCCGTGATTTTTTTTAGATTTGCTACAGTATGGAAACAGGCCCTTCGGCCCAACAAGTCCACACTGACCCTCCGAAGAGTAACTCACCCAGACCCATTCCCCAACCCTACATTTATCCCTGACTAATGCACCTAACACTATGGGAAATATAGAAACCTATGCAGACACGGGAAGAATGTAACAAACTCCACACAGACAGTCACTCGAGGCTGGAATCGAATCCAAGTCTCTGGCACTGTTAGGCAACAGTGCTAACCACAGAGCCACCATGCTGCCCCTTCTTTGTATTCTAGAATTAGACTTCCCAAAATGCATCACCTCACAGTCGCATGGATTGAACTCCATCTGCCACTTGTCTGCCCAACTCTCCAGTCTATCTATATTCTCCTGAATTCTTTGACAGTCCCCTATGCTTTCTGCTACTCCACCAATCTTTGTGTCATCTGCAAACTTACTGATCAGACCAGCAATGCCCTCTTCCAGATCATTTATGTATATTACAACAACAGTGGCCCTAGCACTGATCCCTGTGGAACACCACTGGTCACCTTTCTCCATTTCGAGAAACTCCCTTTAACTAGTTCTTTATCCACCTAGGTAGAACATCTTGCACACCATGTGACTTCACTTTCTTCATAAGTTTACCATGGGGAACCTTATCAAGCACCTTACTAAAGTCTATGTATATGACATCTACAGCCCTTCCTTCATCTATCAACTTGGTCACTTCCTCAACAAACTCTATTAAGTTGGTAAGGCACAATCTACCCCTCACAAAACCATGTTGCCTATCACTGATAAACATATTCTTTTCCAAATATAAATAGATTCTATCCCTCAGTACCTTCTCCAACAACTTTCGAACCACTGATGTCAGGCTTACTGGTCTGTAGTTGCCTGGAATATCCCTACTACCCTTCTTGTACAGGAGGATAACATGAGCAATCCTCCAGTCCTCTGGCATCTCACCTATGTTTCATAGTATAATGGTCCAGATATCAGGTCTTTGTTTGTGCAGCAAACATTACAAAGTCATTGTCAGTTTCAGAGAAATATTACAGAATTATTGTCAGTTTCAGCAGCTACGCAGAAGTCCATTGCTGCAGTAATTTGTCATGATCATTCTTCCTGAGAAGGAAGGTTGTTTTCCATTACTGCAAATCTAAGCTATTAACACTTGTATATTTCTATTGAAGGTGGTGGCTAGACTCAGACACTTTGGCAGGCAGTAGACGTTACTGATGTGTATTCTCTCCCCCATCTTCAATTATCTGTGTTCTGTGTCTATTGTGCTGATATCCTGTTGGCCGCAGACAGTATCTGTTATGTTTCGCCGTACTTTTCCATGTAATGGCTCAGTGGCCATCTTTGTACTAAGTGGCCACCTTATGTCTCAGCGGCCATCTTGTGTCTGTGTGCCCCTTGTCAGCATGCGCTGTGTCAATTCTCACTTCACTATAAAGAAAGGTGAGATAGATTATGAGAGTAAACTAGCTCAGAAAATAAAAAATACATAGCAAAGACTTTTGTAAATATATGAAATGAAAAAGAGTGGCTAAGGTAAACATTGGCTCTTTAGAGAATGAGAAGAGGGATTTAATAATGGGAAATGAGGAATGGCCAAGGCCTTGAACAGGTGTTTTGTGTCAGTCTTGACAGTGGAAGACACAAGTAACATGCAAATAATTGGTGACAAGGAGGCAATGGCAGCTGAGGACCTGAAAGCTAACATTATCACTAATGATGCATTGTTGGGCCAGCTAATGGGCTAAAGATAGATCAGTCTCCTGGCTCTGATGGAATGCACCCCAGTGTACTAAAAGAGATGGTGGGGGAATAGCAAATGTACTCGGTAGGGCGGCGCGTTAGCTTAGTGGTTAGCATTGTTGCCTCACGGCGCCAGGGACCCGGGTTTGATTCCAGCCTCCGGTGACTGTGTGGAGTTTGCATATTCTCCCTGTGTCTGTGTGGGTTTCCTCCTGGTGCTCTGGTTTCCTCCCACAGTCCAAAGACGTACAGATTAAGTGAATTGGCCATGTGAAATAGCCCATAATGTTCAGGGATGTGTAGATGCATTACTGAGGGGGGAATGGTCTGGGTGGGTTACTCTTTGGAGAGTTGGTGTAGGCTGAAGGATCTGTTTGCACACTGTAGGAATTGTAATTCCAATTTACCAAAATTCGCTGGACTCTGGGGCGGTTCCAGCAGATTGAAAAGGGGCAAGTGTGACAATACTTTAAAAAAGGAGATAGACAAAAGGTAGATAACTATAGGCAAGTTAGCTTAACTATGTAGTGGGGAAAATGCTCTATGACTCTATAAGAAGGAAGAAATAGCGAGACATCTGGATATAAATTGGCCAATTGAAGAGATGCAGCATGGATTCACGAAAGGCAGGTCATGTTTAACTAATTTACTGGAATTCTTTGAGGACGTTATGAGTGCATTGGACAATGAGGAACATTGGATTTGGATTTCCAGAAGGCATTCAACAAAGTGCTGCACAAAAGGTTGCTGCATAAGATAAAGGTGCACTGCATTACAGGTAATGTATTAGCATGGATAGAGGATTGGCTAACTACCAGAAAGGAAAGAATGGAGGTAAATGAGGTTTTACTGGCTGTGATCAGTGGTTAGTGGTGTGTCTCAGGGATCAGTGTTGGGACACAATTGTTTATAATTTATGTGGATGATTTACAATGGCCAAGCAAGTGTAGTCTGTCAAAGTTCGCAGATGGCACTGAGGTGAATAGTAGAACAAAGTGTGCAGAGGACACAGACAGTTTGCAGAGGGATATAGGTAAGTTAAGTGAGTGAGCGAGGGTCTGGCAGATGGAGTACAGTGTTGGTAAATTTGAGGTAATCCATTCAGGTAGAAATAATAGCAAAATGGACTATTATTTAAATGGTGAAAAATTTCAGCATGCTGCTGTGCAGAGGGACCTGGGTGTCCATGTGCATGAATCACAAAATTTGGTTTGCTAGTGCAACAGGTAGTTAAGAAGATAAATGGAAAATTATCCTTTATTGCTAGAGGGATTGAATTTAAAAATAGGGAGGCTATCCTGCAGCTATATAGGGTGCAGGTGAGGCCACAAACTAGGAGTACTGTGGAGAAATTGAGGACTGCAAATGCTGGAGAACAGAGTTGAAGAGTGTGGTGCTGGAAAAGCACAGCCGATCTGGCAGCATCTGAGGAGCAGGAGAATCAACGTTTCAGGCATAAGCCCATCATCAGGCTGATGCTGCCTGACCTGGAGTACCTTGTGTATAGTTTTGGTCTCCATACTCGAGAGAGGATGTATTGTCACTGCAGGGGGTGCAAAGGAGATTCGCTAGGTTGATTCCAGAATTGAGAGGGTTGGCTTATGAGGACGGATTGATTAGACTGGGACAATATTCATTGAAATTTAGAAGAATGGTGGGGATTTTATAGAAACACATAAAATTCAAAGTTTGTGCGAAGATTTGTAGCTCGGGTGCTCGCTGTTGTGGTTCTGTTCGCCGAGCTTGAAGTTTTTGTTGCAAACGTTTCGACCCCTGGCTAGGCGACATCATCAGTGCTTGGGAGCCTCCTGCGAAGCGCTTCTTTGATGTTTCCTCCGGTGTTTATACTGGTCTGTCCCTGCCGCTTCCGGTTGTCAGTTTCAGCTGTCCGCTGTAGTGGTTGGTATATTGGGTCCAGGTCGATGTGTTTGTTGATGGAGTTTGTGGATGAATGCCATGCCTCTAGGAATTCCCTGGCTGTTCTCTGTCTGGCTTGCCCTATGATAGTAGTGTTGTCCCAGTCAAATTCATGTTGCTTGTTGTCTGCGTGTGTGGCTACTAAGGATAGCTGGTCGTGTCGTTTCGTGGCTAGTTGATAAATAGGATAGGATAAATAACACACTAAGGAATCTACAAAAAAACGGACAGATAACCAGAGCTGACCTACAAAGAATGAAACCGGAAAGCAACAACACCCCCAGATTCTATGGATTACCTAAAGTACACAAACCCGACATCCCACTCAGACCCATAGTATCACTACCAGGGACACCATCATACAAACTGGCCAAAGAACTACAACAGAAACTGAAACACCTGGTCAGCGGATCCAAACACTCTATACAATCAACACAGGAAATCTTGGACATCATCAGAAATATACACATAGACAAAGAAGAAACCATGATATCATTCTTTTCGCAACAGAGAGTGGCGGGTGCTGGGCGGAAGTTCAGACGGAGCGCAAAGCCGGTCGGGAAGGTAAGTGATTACTATTAGAGTGGGTGTGTTCTAAACCCCAGGTCCTATAAAGTAGGGTCTCCCTCCCTCCCTCCTCCTCTAACCTTAATTAAGAGTCCACAGACGTGCCACAAAAAGAGGGTCTAAGGAATTTTAGATCGAAGAGTGAGGCTTCAGCTCAGGACAAGGAGGTTGAGTGAAGTGATTACACCACAGTTGAAGAAGGTGAAGACATGACTGCCCAGCTGGTTCAGTGCGCTACGTGCTTGATGTGGGAGGTCAACGACTCTGGTGTGTCTGGCTCGTATATGTGTGGAAAGTGTGTGCACATTCAGCAATTGACCGAGCATATTGCAGCGCTGACGAAAGAACTCGAAGACCTTGGGCTCATCCGAGAAAACAAGATCTTTCTGGACAAGACCTTCAGCGATGTTATTACACCAATCATGCCAGAAGAGAGCCGAAGAGAGCAAATGATGAGAGAGGAGACATGTGCAAGAGACCCCGGGAGAAGTACCTGTCAGGAACAAGTTGAAGCTTTTGGAAGCAGAGACTGATGACACTGCCAGTTCGCAAGGTGGCCAAGTTTGTCAATCAAAAGTTGCCGCAGAGGCAGAGCGGAAGAGTCGGACATCGCACAGAGCCGTGGTAATAGGGGACTCCATCATGAGAGGAACTGACCGGGGTTTTTGTGGCAGCAGACGGGATTTAAGGATGGTGTGTTGCTTTCCTGGTGCTAGAGTGAAAGACATCGCGGACAGAGTGCAGGAAATCCTCAAGGATGAGGGTGAAGAGCCAGAGGTGGTGGTACATGTCGGCACAAATGATGTTGGGAAGAAGAGGAGGAACATACTACAGCGAGACTTTGGAGAACTAGGAAGAAGGCTGAAAAGCAGACGTCCAAGGTGGTTATCTCCGGTTTGCTTCCAGTTCCTAGGACTAGTGTGGCCAGAAACAGGGAGATAATGGACTTGAACGTGTGATTGGGGAACTGGTGCAGGAAGCAAGGATTTAAGTTCTTGGATCACTGGGGTATATTTTGTGGTAAACATAAATTATACAAGAGAGATGGCTTGCACCTTAATAGGTTAGGGACCAGTATTCTGGCAGGCAGGTTTTCTACTGCAACACCGCTACATTTAAACTAAGTAGCGGGGGGGAGGGGACAAGCTGGATGTTTAAAAAGGAAATTGAAGGGAAAGTTAGAACAAGAGAAGTCAAGAAAGACAACTGTATTAATGAGGCAGAAAACTCGGAAAGGCATCATGCTGTAAGGTTGAGTGAAATAAGGGTTGATGGGAAGGGTGAGAGCAGTAACAAATTAAAAATACTATAAATGAATGCACGAAGCATTAGACATAAGGTGGATGAGCTTGAGGCTCTTTTGGAAATTGGTTGAAACTTTATTGCTGGAACAGCACAGCAGGTCAGGCAGCATCCAGGGAACAGGAGATTCAACGTTTCGGGCACAGGCCCTTCTTCAGGCTATACTGGTAGTCCTGGTTGGGTCCAAATTGTGTTGGTCGGAAGGTGATCTGGAGTCCATGGGGGATCAGTCGGTTCCGTAGGCAGGTGCTGAGAAAGGAGATATGGCTGTGGTAACGAGTCTGCTTCAGAATGTGGCTGAAGAGCTTCTGTGCAGAGGAGATGACCTGGGGTGTGCAGTGAGAGAAGGACTCACTGAAATCTTTGTAGAGAGAGGCAGAGAGCTTCTTCAAGGAAGGCATCCTTGTAAGAGGATTCGCAGTAGGTTGAAATCTTCGAGGAGAAAGTGAGGTCTGCAGATGCTGGAGATCAAAGTTGAAACTTTATTGCTGGAACAGCACAGCAGGTCAGGCCCTGAAGAAGGGCCTGTGCCCGAAACGTCGAATCTCCTGTTCCCTGGATGCTGCCTGACCTGCTGTGCTGTTCCAGTAATAAAGTTTCAACTTTGATCTCCAGCATCTGCAGACCTCACTTTCTCCTCTTTTGGAAATTGGCAGATACGATATTGTGGGGATAACTGAGACGTGGCTTCAAGTGGACAGGGCCTGGGAAATGAATATTCAAGGATACACGTGTTATCGTAAGGACAGACTGACGGGCAGAGGGGGTGGGGTGGCCTTGTTGGTAAGGGACGATATTCAGTCCCTTGCGCGGGGGGACCTAGAGTCAGGAGATGTAAAGTCAGTGTGGATAGAGCTTCGAAATACCAGGGGTAAAAAGACCCTCTTGGGAGTCATCTACAGGCCCCCAAACAGTAGTCTGGATGTCGGATGTAAGTTAAATTGGCCTGTCGCAAAGATGTCACTACAGTTGTTATGGGGGATTTTAACATGCAGGTAGACTGGGAGAATCAGGATGGTATTGGGCCACAAGAAAGAGACCTTGTGGAGTGCCTCAGAGATGGATTCTTAGAGCAGCTGGTGCTGGAGCCGACCAGGGAGAAGGCAATTCTGGATCTGGTATTGTGTAACGAACCAGAATTGGTCAGAGACCTCGAAGTGAAGGAGCCATTGGGAAGTAGTGACCATAATACAATAAGCTTCAATCTGCAATTTGAGAGGGAGAGGGTACAGTCGGAAGTGACAATACTTCTGTTGAATAAAGGGAATTATGGAGCTATGAGGGAGGAGCTGGCCAAAGTTCAATGGTGCAATACCTTAGCAGGGATGACCGTGGAGGAACAATGGCAGATATTTCTGTGTATAATGCAGAAGTTGCAGGATCAGTTCATTCCTAAAAGGAAGAAAGATCCCAGGAGGAGGCATGGGCGGCCGTGGCTGACGAGGGAAGTCAAGAAACATATAAAGTTAAAAGAGAAAAAGTATAACATAGCTAAGATAAGTGGGAAAACTGAGGACTGGGAAGCTTTTAAAGAGCAACAGAGGATTACTAAGAAGGAAATACGCAGAGGAAAAATGAGGTACGAAGGTAAACTGGCCAAGAATATTAAGGAGGATAGTAAAAGCTTTTTTAGGTATGTGCAAGGCAAAAAAATGGTTAGGACAAAAATTGGGCCCTTGAAGACAGAAACAGGGGAATATATTACTAGGAACAAAGAAATGGCAGAGGAATTAAATGGGTACTTCAGATCTGTGTTCACTTGGGAAGACACAAGCAATCTCCCTGAGGTAACAGTGGCTGAAGGACCTGAACTTAAGGGAATTTATATTTGCCAGGATTTGGTGTTGGAGAGGCTGTTAGGTCTGAAGGTTGATAAGTCTCCGGGGCCTGATGGTCTGCATCCCAGGGTACTGAAGGAGGTGGCTCGGGAAATCGTGGATGCGTTGGTGATTATTTTCCAGAGTTCAATAGATTCGGGGTCGGTTCCTGAGGATTGGAAGGTGGCTAATGTTATACCACGTTTTAAGAAAGGTGGGCGAGAGAAAGCAGGTAATTATAGACCAGTTAGTCTGACCTCAGTGGTGGGAAAGATGCTGGAGTCTATCATAAAGGATGAAATTACTGCACATCTGGATAGTAGTAACAGGATAGGACAGAGTCAGCATGGATTTATGAAGGGGAATCATGCTTGACTAATCTTCTTGAATTTTTTGAGGATGTAACTATGAAGTTGGACGAGGGAAATCCAGTAGATGTAGTGTACCTGGACTTTTAGAAAGCTTTTGATAAAGTCCCACACAGGAGGTTAGTGAGTAAAATTAGGGTGCATGGTATTGGGGGCAAAGTACTAGATTGGATTGAAAATTGGTTGGCTAATAGGAAACAAAGAGTAGTGATAAACGGCTCCATTTCGGAATGGCAGGCAGTGACCAGTGGGGTACCGCAGGGATCCGTGCTGGGACCACAGCTTTTTACAATATATGTTAATGATATAGAAGATGGTATCAGCAATAACATTAGCAAATTTGCTGATGATACAAAGCTGGGTGGCAGGGTGAAAAGTGATGAGGATGTTAGGAGATTACAGGGTGACCTGGACAAGTTAGGTGAGTGGGCAGATGCATGGCAGATGCAGTTTAATGTGGATAAATGTATGGTTATCCACTTTGGTAGCAAGAACAGGAAGGCAGACTACTACCTCAATGGAATCAATTTATGTAAAGGGGCAGTACAGAGAGATCTGGGTGTTCTTGTACACCAGTCAATGAAGGCAAGCATGCAGGTACAGCAGGTAGTGAAGAAGGCTAATAGCATGCTGGCCTTCATAACAAGAGGAATTGAATATAGAAGCAAAGAGGTGCTTCTGCAGCTGTACAGGGCCCTGGTGAGACCACACCTGGAGTACTGTGTGCAGTTCTGGTCTCCAAATTTGAGAAAAGACATTCTGGCTATTGAGGGAGTGCAGCGTAGGTTCACGAGGTCAATTCCTGGAATGGCAGGATTACCTGACACTGAAAGACTGAAGCGACTGGGCTTGTATACCCTTGAGTTTCGAAGATTGAGAGAGGATCTGATTGAGACGTATAAGATTATGAAAGGATTGGACACTCTGGCAGTAGGAAACATATTTCCACTGATGGGTGAGTGCCGAACCAGAGGACACAGCTTAAAAATACAGGGTAGACCATTTAGGACAGAGATGAGGAGAAACTTCTTCACCCAGAGAGTGGTGGCTGTGTGGAATGCTCTGCCACAGGGGGCAGTGGAGGCCCACTCTCTGGATTCATTTAAGAAGGAGTTGGATAGAGCTCTCAAAGATAGTGGAATCAAGGGTTATGGAGATAAGGCAGGAACAGGATACTGATTAGGAATGATCAGCCATGATTATATTGAATGGCGGTGCAGGCTCGAAGGGCTGAATGGCCTACTCCTGCACCTATTGTCTATTGTCTATTGTCATTCGACGTGACGGCACTGTTCACTTCGATTGACAAAACCCTAGCCAGAGAAACAATAGCCAACCTACTGGACATACAGAACAGAAAACAGGACGCTGAACCTATCAACAAAGACGGCATACTTAAACTACTGGACTTGTGCCTCACAACACACTTCACATTCGACAACCAGATATACGAACAAATCAACGGAACACCCATGGGATCACCAATCTCGGGACTCATAGCAGAGGCAGTTATGCAAAGGTTAGAACAAACAGTCCTACCACAAATTCAACCCAAACTCTGGGTCAGATATGTCGATGACACGTTTGTAATCATTAAAAACACGGAAATAGAAAAAACACACCGGATCATCAACGCCACACTCACAGGAATCCGATTCACGAGAGAAGAAGAAAAGGATAGCCAACTCCCATTCCTAGACGTGACGGTACAGAGAACACCGAACGGAGAATTCACTACAAGGGTATACAGGAAAGCCACACACACAGACCAAGTCCTAAACTATGAAAGTAACCACCCCAACACACAAACGAAGCTGCATCAGGACACTATTCAAAAGGGCCACAACACACTGCAGTACACCAGAACTGCAAAAAGAAGAAGAGGAACACCTATACAAGGTATTCGCCAAAAACGGATACCCGCGTAACTTCACCTACAGATGCCTAAGAGAAAGACCACGGAACGAGGACATACCACAACCAAAAGGACTAGTCACACTACCATACATCAGGAGCATCTCAGAACTGACAGCCAGACTACTGCGACCCCTAGGACTCATAACGGCACACAAACCAACAGCCACGCTCAGACAACAACTCACCAGAACGAAGGACCCGATACCCAACATGAGCAAAACTAATGTAGTGTACAAAATACCATGCAAGGACTGCACAAAACACTATATAGGACAAACAGGAAGACAGCTAACAATCCGCATACATGAACATCAACTAGCCACGAAACGACACGACCAGCTATCCTTAGTAGCCACACACGCAGACAACAAGCAACATGAATTCGACTGGGACAACACTACTATCATAGGGCAAGCCAGACAGAGAACAGCCAGGGAATTCCTAGAGGCATGGCATTCATCCACAAACTCCATCAACAAACACATCGACCTGGACCCAATATACCAACCACTACAGCGGACAGCCGAAACTGACAACCGGAAGCGGCAGGGTCAGACCAGTATAAACACCGGAGGAAACATCAAAGAAGCGCTTCGCAGGAGGCTCCCAAGCATTGATGATGTCGCCTAGCCAGGGGTCGAAACGTTTGCAACAAAAACTTCAAGCTCGGCGAACAGAACCACAACAAACATATAAAATTATGAAGGGAATAGATAAGATAGAAGCAGGGAGGTTGTTTCCACTGGTGGGTGAAACTACAACTTAGGGGACATAGCCTCAAAATAAGGGGAGACAGATTTAGGACTGAGTGGAGGAAGAATTTCTTCTGTCAATCTGTGGAATTCCCTGCCCAATGAAGTAATTGTGGCTACTTCATTGAATGTTCTTAACACACAGATAGATTTTTGAACACTAAAGGAATTAAGGGTTTTGGGTAAGTGGAGCTGAGTACACATAAAGATCAACCATGACCTTATTGAATGGTGGAGCAGGCTTGATTGGCCAGATCGTCTATCCTTCTCCTATTTCCTATGTTCTTATGTAACCTCGATGTTGGGGAATCTATTGAAAGCAATTCTGAGGGACAGAATTTTAAGGGGCAGGGATTAGTAATTTGCACTGTATCCATTTCTTTTTCTTTCTCTCTTGTATTTTTCACATCTTCTGTCCTCTTTTTTTCTTTGACCTCCGGCCTCAGTGCGGACTCTGCAGTCTGCCAGCCCAATGTGGTGGTCTTTTGGCAATACATGGTGGTCTTTCATCCCAGCATGGCCTCAGCATGGACTTCTGCTCTCAGGTTGATTCCAGCGTAGTGTCCCGGCCTCAAGAGCCTCGAGGTGAAGCCTGGTGCATTCTGGAGTCAGGGCCCGGTGTGGAATGGAGTCAGGGTCCGGTGCGGAATGGAGTCTAACTGCTAGCATGGACTGGGTTGGAAGCACTGTTGTTCTGAACTTTTTATTTCTCTATCTTTCTAATTTGTTCCTACGATCTGCAATGCTGGATTTCTATTTCTTTATTTTTCTAATTTTTTTCCAAAGAACTTGTACTGAAGAATCTGTACCTAGGTAACTAAGATGGCACCGTAAGTGGCAACTTGTAAACTTTTCCCTGTATTCATTTGAGTACATGTGATAATAAAGCTAGTTCAGTAATCAAGGTCAGTTGGCATGATTTTGTCGAGGACGTCATGTATAACCACCTTGATTGAATTTGTCAAAGAGGTGACCAGATGTGTAGATGAAGGCAATGCTTTTGATGTGACCTACTTGGACTTCAACAAGGCTTTTAATAAGGTCCTGCTTGGGTCACTGATAGCAAAGATAAGAGCACATGGGATCCAATGAAATTTAATAACTTGGATTCACAATTAGCTGAGTGGCAAAAAGCAGAGGGAGATGTTTGAGGTACGTTTTTCCAACAGAAAATCTGTGCCCATTGGGGTTCTGCAGAGGTCATTGTTGGGTCCTTCTCTGTTTGTAGTTTTTATAAATGATTTAGACTTAAATGTAGAAGATTGATCAGTAATTTGCAGGTGATAAAAAAATTGGTGAGGTGGCAAATTGTGAGGAGGATAGCCTTAGATTATAGGAGGCCTGATGAATTGGCAAATGAACTTTAATCTTGATAAACGTGAGGTGATGCATTTTAGCAGAACCAGCAAGACAAAGGAGTACATGATGAAGAAAACAAAGATCTATGGATGCTAGAAATCAGAAATTGTTGGAAACACTGGGTCTGGCAGTATCAGTGGTGAGAGCATTAATGTTTTGGGTACAGTGACCATCTTTAGAACATTTATTTAATATGATCGTTTATTGTTCAGTATTTTTGAGTTGAATTCCAGCAGTTGTGTTGCACTTAACGTAGTGTTAACTAACTTTTTAAATTTATTGATAGCAACTCCAGCAAGAAAAAACAAAGTGAAGCCTCCTTTGGAAATGAAAAACTCATCAGGAAGAAAATCTACATTTAACATTAAAATGCAGAATGTAGAACTGGGAAACTCTATTTATCCAGCCCCTTCTGGAGAGAGTATGAATAAGCTTTCAGAAGAAAGTAGCTTGAAGGTACAAAGTAGAACTTAAGCTTTTTACACCGAACAAGCATGAGTTTGTTGTGGATGTGAAATGTTAATAACAACTTCCTTTGATGCTGCTGTATGAAAATCTGTCAGGAGTTTTACATAGTGTAATTTATGTTCAGAAACCTTATTCTGTTATTTTGTACTTGAAGACCTATTTCAAGGGACACATTTTTAAGGTGAGAGGAGGAAGATTTTAAAAAGACATAAGAGACAAAGTTTTTACACAGAAGGTTGCTCATGTATGGAATGAACTTCCTGAGCAAGTGGTTGATGCGAGTACAATTACAATGTTTAAAAGCCATTCGGATAGATACATGAATAGGAGAGGTTTGGAGGGATATGGGCCAGGAATGGGCAGATGGAATAACTTAGTCAGGGGTTATGTTCTGCATGGACTGGTTGGACTGAAGGGTCCATTTCTGTGCTGTATAACTCAATGACTCTATAAGACCAGCATTTTCAACATTTTTTGCAGATAGATATATCATTTGCTCACTACAATATTTGAACAGAATCAGTTTGTTTAATATAAAAATAAAGTACTGGAGAAACTCAGCAGGTCTTTGTGGAGAGAGAAACAGTGAAAGTTCCATGAGTCATATCACACTCAAAACATAAACTCTTCTTTTCACTATAAATGCTGCCAGACTTTCTGAATTTCTCCAGTGCTTTCTGTTTTTATTGTAGAATTCCAACATTTGCAGTACTTTGCCTTCATTTTGTTTAAAAAGCTATGGTTTGATGAATTGTGGTTGTGACAATGTGGAATAATTTACTGTGAATTTCTTATCACATGATTTACTCACTGATTTCTGTGGGAGTTTGTCTTGAATCACATTGATTTTTTTTTGTAGTTGGCAACAGGTACTGTCCCTCCCTTCCAACAGGTCAGACCCAGTATTCTCATGTGTGAAGAATACTAATGCTGTGGTGAATGTTTTAAACTGACCTGACAGGGATGGAGGCATGTTGATGGAAGCTGACAGGTAATATTTGAAACAAAGAATAAGTGAACAAAGAATTGCAAAGACAAATAGGACTAGAGTAAGAAACAGTAAGGTAAGGTCAGAAGAGGGATTTTATTAAAGCCGAAATTAAGATTATTATGTGTGTTTGTGAATGCACACTGTGTGTAAGCAAGTTTGGCAAGAGGAAATGTGGTAACTACAATGGAAGGTTTTTTTCTGGTTGTGTTGAGTTTGGTAGAGTGCTTCTTGCCACATGACTAAGCAGATTATTTCACCGTATCTTACCACATTTGCTGCATTAATTGTCGGTGCTGCACCTATGCCATATATCATGGTTGATGCTTATCCCATCTTTCCTTGTCCCATTTCCAGGTCAACATGCCACTCAGTGGTTATTTCAGAATTCAATGGCATACCTAGTGCCTGCATCATTTTTAAAGGCTGTTTGTGCATCCTGATAAATACTTTCAGTCTAGCATTGCCTATCATAGTTCCTGGTGTTTGCCCGTACTTGGCAGGCAGGGAGTAATCAGTGCTGTGCTTTGCAGTAGAATCCTATAGATCCTGCTGGGTGGAATGGTACCATTATGTAACACTCTCCTCCCTCAAGATGAGTTCCACCATATTCTCTCTGTTACCTCACATGGACTCTATCTCTGCTACGTGTACACACCTAAGGGTAGAACTTGAAATGAAAAAGGAGTAATCATCCTGTTCAAAGTATACTTTAGACCTCGAAACTGTCAAATGAGTATAGAAGGGTGAAATAACTCCACTAAGGCTGATATCCTGTTTCCAAGTCACCCTTAGTTTACATATGCGTAGTACAAGACACCAACCCAGCTCAGAGCCAACTCCTGGAGTGAGCAGTACCCTTGACACTCATGCTTATTTATTTATTTTTCTCTGAACCTCTCACACTCCAGATTATTTTTTTTCTCTTGCATACTCCTGATTTTTTTTCTCTCTTTCCTTTTTAAACCCTACACTACCGCCTAACTGCGGTCGTGCTTATTTTTTCCCCAGCACCCATGTGTGTATGCAGGTATGAGACACAAGGTGTACGAATCTTTATTCAATTTCCACCACCAGGAAGAAAGGAAACACACGAGTGACAAGCAGTGTCCTTCACAAAAGGCAATGCTGTGTGATCAAACGGTGAAGGGGAGGGCAGGGATTAAATCAAAATAGAGTTGGAGGGGGAAATAATGCACTCCACTCCCTGCCGCGCCCACCTCTCCCTGAACAACTCCAGGGTGTTGGTGGAGACCGCGTGCTCCTTCTCCAAGAGGGGCAGGCAGTCGGCCCTAATGACCCCCTCCACAGCCCGCTGCCTGGACCTGTTTATGGCCAGTTTGGCCAGGCCCAGGAGCAGACCCACAAGGTGGTCTTCAGACCTGCCCTCCCTCCTCCGTACCGGATGCCTGAAGATCAGGAGCATGGGACTGAAGTGCAGCCAAAAACAGAGGAGAAGGTTTTTAAGAAAATCAAAAAGGGAGTGCAAACGCCCATACCCAATATACACGTGGTCCACGGACTCCACAGCGCCACAGAACAAGCAGTTGGGCTGGGAGTCCGTGAACCACCACAATCTGCGGTTGCAGGGGACCGCTCCGTGCAGCACCCTCCACCCCAGATCCCCGAGAGAAAGGGGGAGGACTCCCGCATAGAAAGCCCTCCACTGGGGATCCCTACTGCCTGGTGGCAAATGGGCATGCCAAGGCGTTTCCGGACGGTGGATGAGGGAGAAGAGGTGGACGGTGTGCAGCAGCAGTCGATACAGGGCCTGCCTTTTTACGTCCTTAAAAGGGACAAAATTAAAATTCCGGAGGCGGCTCAGGTTGTGGGGCACAGGCTCCCGCGGGAAGTACGGGACCTTGGGGCCAATATGAAATTCCATCCAGGCTGGAGTGAGCGCGGAGACACTCATGTTTTTTTTTTAATTTTTAAATTTTTTTTTAATTAACACCCACAGTCCCGCCTAACTGCGGTAGTGCTTATTTTTTCGCCAGCACCCATGTTGTGTGTGTGCAGGTGTGAGACACAAGGTGTACGAATCTTTATTCAAATTCCACCACCAGGAAGATAGGAAAACACCCGAGTGGCGACACTCATGTTTATTTTTTTTTGCTGTGTGAACTCCTGTTCTTTTTTTTCTTTTTTAAACCCCACACTACCGCTTAACCGCAGTAGTGCTTATTTTTTTTCCCCAGCACCCATGGTGTGTGTGTGCAGGTGTGAGACACAGTGTAAGACACAAAGTGCACAAATCTTTAATCAAATTCCACCACCAGGAAGATAGGAAAACACCCGAGTGGCGACACTCATGTTTATTTTTTTTTATTTTATTAAACAAATTACAAAACAGTTTACAACAAACATTTACAGCTGTACACAAGAGACAGCAATTTTACAAGGGAGAGGAGCAGCAAAGCTAGGCCCCAAACCCTACCGTTCCAGACACTCATGTTTATATCTGTCAGCTAGGACTTCCTGATTGGACAAGGTTGACAGCCCCAATCAGGGAACTCCTACTCAGTGAGGTCCTCCTGGTTGACCTTGTTCCAACACAAAGCACAGATGAGCAGGTATTATTCAGAGAAGTATAAAAATAATAGTGATTTTTAGCTTAACTGATATTAACTGGGATACACAAGATGTGAAAGAATTAGTGGGAGCAGAATTCCTGAACTGTGTCCAGGAGAGCTTTTTCCGTCAGCATGGAGAAAGTCCTGCATGAGAAGGTGTGGTGCTGAACCTAGTGATGGGGAGTAAAGTGGTAGAAGTGTTAGTGGGCGAGCATTTCAATGATAATGACCATAAATGTATTAAGATTTAAGACAGCTATGGAAAAGGGTGAAGTTAAGCTAGAAGATTCTGAATTAGAGGAAGGCTGATTTTAATATCATAATACAGGATGTGTCCAAGCACACTGCCAGCAGCTGCTTATCGGAATATCAGAGCAGTGGGGGTCTTTTAAAAAAGGTAATAGTGAGAGTGCAGGACCAACATATTCCTATAAAGCTGGAGGGAGAGGAAATAAGCTCATGTAATCCTGGAGGCTAAGAATTGTAGATGATTGGGTAAGGGAAAAAAAGCGGAAACATTGATAGGCATTAAGGGCTAAAAACATCAGAAGAGCTGGAGAAGTATGGAAAGTGCAAAGGGTTACTTGAACAAGCAATCAGGACAGTGAAGAGGGTAACAATGAAACTCTTGTGCCAGAGTATAAGTGTTTTATTAGTACATTAAGAGTAAAGGATAATTTTTAATAGGATTGGGGACCAATCAATAAAAGTAAGTGTGTAGTTGCAAAAGGCAGTAAAGGCAGCAGACTGTATGTTGGACTTCATAGTGCAAGAATTCAACTACAGAAATTACAGTATACCTTGCTGCGATTTTATAGTGTATTGGTGAGGCCACACCAAGAATATTGTGTGCACTTTTGGCCCCTTTAGTATAGAATCATAGAATCCCTACAGTGTGGAAACAGGCCATTTGGCCAAACAAGTCCACATTGACCCTCTAAAAAGTAACCACCTAGACCCATTCCATACCCCTATTAATCTACATTTACCCCTGACTAATGCACCTAACCAACACATCCCTCAACACTATGGGCAATTTAGCATGGCCAATTCACTTAACCTGCACATTTTTTTTGTGATTAGATTCCCTACAGTGTGGAAACAGGCCCTTTGGCACAACCACTCCACACCGATCCCTCTGAAGAGTAAACCACCCCGACCCATTTCCCTCTGAGTAATGCACCTAACGCTATGGGCAATTTAGCATGGCCAATTGGATTGTGAGAGGAAACCGGAGCACCTGGAGGAAACCCACCCAGACACGGGGAAAATGTGCAAACTGCACACAATCGCCCGAGGCTGCAATCAAACCCGGGTCCCTGGTGCTGAGAGGTAGCAGTGCTAGCCACTGAGCCACCATGCTGCCCAGCATTATCTGAGGAAGGATATTATTGCTGTAGAGTAAGTACAACAAATATGTACTAAATTGATTTCTGGAATGACAAGATTGATGCTTGAAGTGAGATTGAGACAGTTGAGGTTGTATTCATCGGAGTTTAGACATATGAGGGGGATCTCATTGAAATCTATAAAATTCTCACAGGACGAGACAAGTTAGATGCAAGAAGGATGTTCCTGAAGATGGGAGAGTCCAGAACCGGGGCAATAATTTAAGGATAAGGGATAAACCTTTTATGACAGAAATGAGGAAAAATTTCTTCATCTACAGCCTTTCTATACTGAATTCTCCAGTATAGAAAGTGGTTGAAGTAAGATCGTTGTGTTTCCAGATGGAGGTGCATATAGCTCTTGTAGCTAAAGATATCAAGAAAAATGAAGAGATGGTATTGAGCTCAATGATCAGCTGTAATCATATTGAATAAGGGAGCAATGTTAAGGAGTTGAATGGCTTACTTACTCCTGTTGCTGCTGTTTTCTATGTGTGTACATTTCTAGGACATCTTTGTGTAGAATCAAAAAATGTAGGTGAGGTTTTAAATGATTACTATACCTGTATTTACTATAGAGAAGGATAGTGCAAACGTTGAAATCAAGGAAGGGAACTGTGATTTACTTGAACAATTAGCATTGAGATGGTGGAGGTGTTAGCTGTTTTGTGGGTTTAAAACTGGATAAAACCCCAGACGTAGATGAGATGCATCCTATCAAAACAAAATACTGTGGATGCTGGAAATTTGAAATGTAAACAAAGTGCTGGAGAAACTCAGCAGATATGAAATAGGTGTAAATGATACAAGGTCAATAAAGCACAAAGAAAACATGGATTGTGTATGGGGGGTTGGGGCATTGAATGTGTGGTGGGGAGAGATAAAACTGTGGGACAGAGGTCATAGAACATAGAACAATACAGCACAGAACAGGCCCTTCGGCCCACGATGTTGTGCCGAACATTTGTCCTAGGTCATGCTCTGAGGTTGTGCCTAAGTGGAAAATGACGTGTTACGTAGGAATAGGAGCAAGCCAATCAAGAGGTTGAGCCTGCCCCATTCTTCAATGTGATCATGGTTCATCAAATACTTCAATGCATTTTACCCATCCGTTCCAAGAACTCTGTATAGCTTCAGTGATCAGAGAACTATTAATCTCTTAGACAAAGACTGAGTTTCTAAAGTCCTTCATGATAGAGAAGTCCAAAAGTCCAGAATCATCTGACTAAAAGAATTTCTCCCCATTCTTGACCGATGTCCTTAATAACTCATTTATAAATCTGTTCTAGATCTAGATCCCAAACCAAGGGACCACCTTACCTGAATTTACCTTGTCTGAACATCTGTCATATTTAAAGACCCTGTTGAATACAGTCCCACTCCATAGAATCATAGAACCTCTACAGTGTGGAAACAGGCCACTTGGCTCAGACAGAACTTATACACTTAATGGTAAGATCCGATGGAGTGTTGGTGAACAAAGAGACCTTGGAATGCAGGTTCATAGTCCCTGGAAAGTAGAACCGCAAGTAGATAGGATAGTGAAGAAGGCATTTATTATGCTTTCCTTTAATTGGTCAGAGTGTTGAGTATCGGAGTTGGGATGTCATGTTGCGGCTGTTAGGCTTCTTTTAGAAAATTGCGCGCATTCTGGTCTCCTTTCTATCAGAGGGACGCTGCGAAAGTCGAAAGGGCTCAGAAAAGATTTACAAGAATATTGCCAGGATTGGAGGATTTGAGCGATAGGGTGGGGCTGAATAGGCTGAGGTTGTTTTCCCTGGAGCATCAGAGGCTGAGGGGTGACCTTATACAGATTTATAAAATCATGAGGGGCATGGATGAGGTAAAGAGACAATGCATTTTCCATGGTGTGGGGGAGTCCAGAACTAGACGGCATTGGTTCAAGATGGGAAGGGAAAGATATAAAAGGGACCGAAAGGACAACTTTTTCATGCAGAGAGTGGTGCTTGTATGGAATGAGCTGCCAGAGGAAGTGGTGGAGGCTGATGCAATTGCAGCATTTAAAAGGCATCTGGATGGGTATATGAATAGGAATGGCTTAGAGGGAAATGTACCCAATGCTGGCAAATGGGACTAGATTAAGTCAGGATATCTGGTCGGCATGGACGAGTTGGACCGAAGGCTCTGTTTCCATGCTGTACATCTCAATGATTCAGTAAGTCCCCACTGACCCTCCAAAAAGTAACTCACTCAGAGCCATTCCCCTACCCTAAACTTACCCCTGACTAATGCACTTAAACCCACATATCCCTGAACACGGGCAATTTAGCATGGCCAATTCGCCTAACCTCCACATCTTTGAATTGTGGGAGCAGCCAAAGGAAACCCACGCAGACACAGGGAGAATGTGCAAACTCAGCACAGTATGCTCTGTCTCTGTTCATTGGGTAGTCCTGTTATCCTGGAAACAAGTCTGTTGAGCCTTCATTGCACTTCCTGTATAGCAGTTGTATTTTTTCTGAGGTAAGGAGACCAAACTTGCAAACAGTTCCAGGTGTGGTCTCACCAAGGTCCTAAATAATTGGAGGACACTTTACTACTCCCACACTCAAATCCTGTTGCAATAAAAGCTAATTCTCCATTAGAGTTATAGAATTAGTGAGTTTTGAGAAGATTTGTAGCTTAGGTTGAGGTTCTGGATGTAGGTTTGCTCGCTGAGGTGGAAGGTTTGTTTTCAGACGTTTCGTCACCCTACTAAGTAACATCTTCAGTAAGCCTCCAAATGAAGTACCGCCGATGTTTCCTGCTTTCTTTTATATGTTTGGTTTTTTTTAGTTGGTGGTGTCATTTTCTGTGGTGATGTCATTTCCTGTTCTTTTTCTCGGGGGTGGTAAATAGAGTCCAAGTCGATGTGTTTGTTGATAGAATTCCGGTTGGAATGCCATGCTTCTAGGAATTCTCATGCATGTCTCTGTTTGGCTTGTCCTAGGATGGATGTTTTGTCCCAGTCGAAGTGGTGTCCTTCCTTATCTGTATGTAAGGATGTTAGTGAGAGAGGGTTATGTCGTTTTGTGGCTAGTTGATGTTCCTGTGTCCTGGTGGCTAGTTTTCTGCCTGTTTGTCCAATGTAGTGTTTATTACAGTCTTTGCACTGTATTTTGTAAATGACATTAGTTTTGCTTGTTGTCTGTATAGGGTCTTTCAAGTTCATTAGCTGCTGTTTCAGTGTGTTAGTGGGTTTGTGGGCTACTCTGATGCCAAGGCTAGGTTTTAGATTAGATTAGATTAGATTAGATTAGATTACAGTGTGGAAACAGGCCCTTCGGCCCAACAAGTCCACACCGACCCGCCGAAGCGAAACCCACCCATACCCCTACATTTACCCCTTACCTAACACTACGGGCAATTTAGTATGGCCAATTCACCTAACCTGCACATCTTTGGACTGTGGGAGGAAACCGGAGCACCCGGAGGAAACCCACGCAGACACGGGGAGAACGTGCAAACTCCACACAGTCAGTCGCCTGAGTCGGGAATTGAACCCGGGTCTCTGGCACTGCGAGGCAGCAGTGCTAACCACTGTGCCACCGTGCCGCCCACTGCCACCGTGCCGCCCACTTGCCACCGTGCCGCCCACGGATACGTTTTCTGGATACGTTTTGACTGTTTGAATTTGTTGCTGAGAAATCAGCAGACTGTATTCATTGGGTACCCGTTCTTTTTGAATATACTGTATAGGTGATTTTCCTCTGCTCTGCGTAGTTCCTCTGTGCTGCAGTGTGTGGAGGCTCGTTGAATAATGTTCTAATGTAACTCTGTTTGTGGGTGTTGGGATGATTGCTCCTGTAGTTCAGTATTTGGTCCGTATGTGTTGTTTTCCTGTAGATGCTGGTTTGAAGTTGCCCATTGGCTGTTTGCTCAACTATGACATCTAGGAATGGCAGTTTGTTGTTGTTTTCCTCCTCTTTAATGAATTTTATGCCAGTAAGGGTATTATTGATGGTCTTGAAGGTTTCCTCTAATTTGTTTCGTTTGGTGATGACAAAGGTACCAAAGGTTGTAGAAGCTAACACTTACCAACAAGTGGCGATAGACCTGACCCCAGAACTAGAGAACTGAATCACAAACTTCAGAAATCTGAAGAAATAAATAAGGCTGACTTCCAAAAAATGAAACTAGATGGATCCAACACATCATGCTTCTATGGATTACCCAAAATTCACAAACCAGGACCCCCCCTCAGACCCATAGTCTTGCTATTTGGAACGCCAACTTACAGGTTGGCCAAGAAGCTACACCAAAGACTAAAACACTTAGTAGAAGACTCATGCCACTCCATCCTCTCCATCCAAGAATTCCTGAAGACGATCAAAGACACTAAGATAGAAGAGGATGAAGAGCTCTGTTTACATCAATCAACATCATCCTGGCCAAGGAAACACTGACATTAGACGACCCAAAGACACATGCACCAAACACCTTCATTAGTGGACCTATGCCTTACCACCCACTTCACTTTCAACAACAAAACCTCCAGACAAACCAATAGAACACCCATGGGATCTCCGATATCAGGGTTCTTAGCAGAGACAGTAATACAGAGATTCAAACAAACAGCTCTGCCAACCATCCAACCCAAACTTCGGGTCCGCTACGTGGATTACACCTTTGAGAGCCTTTTTCCTCGGATGGCAATGGCTTGCACAAAGGGATATAGCTTTAAATTGAGGGGTGATAGATATAGGACAGACGTCAGAGAGTACTAAGGGCGTGGAATGCACTGCCAACTTTAAGGGCATTTAAATGGTCATTGGATCGGCATATGGGCGAGAATGGAATATTGTAGGTTAGATGGGCTTCAGATTGGTTCCACAGGTCGGTGCAGCATCGAGGGGCAAAGGGCCTGTACTGTGCTGTAATGTTCTATGTGTGTAGGTTCGATACGTTAGTCATGAGAAAGGTAGGATTACAGGGATTGGGTGGGCGATGGTCTGGTTAGGATGCTATTTGGAGGGTTGATGTGCACTTGTTGAGTGGAATGGCCTGTTTTCACATTGTGGCGATTCTATAAAAGCAAGATCAAATGGGTCAAGCTTTCCAAATAATGGCATGATGCCAGAAATGCTTAACCCAACTCAAAGTCGACTGTTGTGAATGAATTTCTTCAGGAACACTTTTTTTTTCTTTTGTTGCCATTGAAATAAATCCACATAGGCTATTTTGCGTCACCACGTTATCCATTATTTGCACTTGCTTAGTACTTGACATTGATCTGGCTTCCTCAGAGCCAACTGTCAGAGTGAGTGAATGGAACCTCTGACACTTGTGTTTATACCTGTCAGCTCAGGCTCCCTGACTGGGGCTGTTGATTTGGTCCAACCAGGGAACTCATTCTGTAAGGGCCACTTGACTGACCTCGTTGCAATCACTATGCTGACAACCAATTTACGAATGTCAGTTGGGTTTGTAATATTTGAATTAATACACAGGGCCAATTACTAATTAATTACTAATTGCAATTGGTAATGTTTAATGTTCTTCTTGTGGAGTGCAGCAGATGCAACACTGAAGATCATCAAAAGTATGATTAATTCAAAAAGTACAAAGACCAGTTAAGAATGTACTAATTACTGGCTAATTTTATAGTATTTGCCACTAGCGAGTTTTGAGAAGAGATATTTACTGTTCTAACTGTTTTCCTCCTTTGTGTCCAACGTTGGGTCCCAATGAGGTTGAGCTTTGATGAGGACTTGTTCTGAATTTACCTGAATTTGTCAGGTATTTCACTTTAAGTGATTAATTTTCATCTGTGAGTTCAGCCACAAATTAGGTATTTAAGAAAGACAGACAAAAACCGAAAGAACTGCAGATGCTGTAAATCAGAAACAGAAGTTGCTGGATAAGCTCAGCGAGTCTGGCAGCATCTGTGAAGAGATGCATTCGCAGTCCTTTTGGTTTTTATGTAATATTTAACTCACTACCACATTCTCTTCACAGATGCTGACAGACTTGCTGAGCTTTTCTAGCAACTCCTGTTTTTATTTATTGTTTAAGAAAGGTATTTCACTGGAATGAACTGCAACTGGGTCTGATCCTGAATTCTCCTCTTCGGAGACAGATTCAATCATGGTGGGATTCTAGTACTAGTACTAGTACTAGTTCCATTCTTCCACTAGTTGGATAGAAATTAGATGATGAAAATTTATGACATGAAAAGCAAATTACCTGATGGACTCCAGCTTGTTGCTTGCTCTTCTTATTTCCATCTTGCACTCCTTTGATGTAACAGCCCTGTTCACATCAATCAACATCAACCTGGCCAAGGAAACACTGACATTAGAAGGCCCAAAGACACATACACCAAACACCACCAACTTCATCAGCAAGGACAGTATCGTCAAGCTAGTGGACTTATGCCTTACCACCCACTTCACTTTCAACAATAAAGCCTACATACAAACCAACAGAACACCCATGGGATCTCCGATGTCAGGGTTCTTAGCAGAGACAGTAATGCAGAGAGTGCACTCTTTGAACAACCGACAAGACATCAACCTCAACACAGCAGCAAGAGGGAAGGCAACAAGAGGTTATGATACATCCCAGGACTAGGGGCTAGCGGCAAAAGATGAGGTACAGTTTAGCAGTTCCAGTTTTAGGGGTTTGGTGATTGGGAAAAACAAATCAAACAGTGACATCACAAGAAAGAAGGGTTTTGATTGGTTTGTAATTTCAAAAACATGTATATTTTTTCAACGATTAACTAAGAAACAACAGGAATTAATGAAAGTCAGAATCAATATAATTAGATAACATAAGTGAGTAAGCTATGTTAAAGGAATTAAAGTTAGTGCAAGGGAAGTAAGTTGGTAATATTCTCAAAAAGCATAATTTTTTTTGACAAACAGGAAATGAATAAGGGGCTTAAGGGATGTTACAGTAACAGAACTCACTCCTGTGATATCCTCTTCCTGTACAATGTGACAGATTATAGATGGATCGATGTGACGCAGTACCTACATGTACAGACGTTGTGTCAAGCTACAGTCACTGGCTGACCATATTTCGAAGTTAGAGTTGGAAGTGGATTAACTATGGAGCATCTGCGATGCTAAGTGTGTCATGGATAGCATGTTCAGTAAAGTGGTGAAGACTATGGAATGAACAGGCAGAAAGATCTAAGGTGACCACCAGACAGAGCATAGAAAGGTAGGCAGAGTAAGACTCCCTTGTGGCCAAGCCCTTTCTAACATGTCCCCTAAATCTGTCCGTTCTCCTCACTTTCTCGTGAACAGAATAAAAAATGTCACAATCATCCTGCTTGAGCATTTAGACCAAATGGTTCTCCTGTTTCTCCCACAGCAATAGCTCCTTCGGTGCCACAAAATGCTGTTGTCCTTTATTTGCAAAATGCTGTGAAAAGGTATTCTTCAAACTCATTCCTGAAGAAGGGCCTGTGCCCGAAACGTCGAATCTCCTGTTCCCTGGATGCTGCCTGACCTGCTGTGCTGTTCCAGCAATAAAGTTTCAACTTCAAACTCATTGTACGTTTTTCTTTGAATTTCTTTTCCCATGCAGTTGGATCAAATGAGCTGTAATCGTGCTATCTCTGCACTTAGGTAATATATTTATTTTCTATTCTTCTATTCTATTCTTTAAAAATAGCTTCTACCATCTTCAATATGACAGAGGTTAACCCAGTTGACCTGCATGGGGTCTCCTTCCTTTTTTGGAAAAATGAGTTCACTTGCTATTTTCCAAGCAAAAGGAACTTTCTGTACACAGGGAATTTTGGAAAAAAAATCTAATGCATAAACTATATCAGTAACCATTTCTTTTAAGATGCTCAGATAAAGTGCATCGATGCCCAGTAACTTGTCAGCTAGCAGTTCCAGCAAAATACGTAATCCTGTTTCCTGGATAATTGTAATTGATGGAATTTTTTCATCCTCTCTATTGCCTGATTTACAATTATTTCTGGGATGATACTTGTCTCCTCTGTAGTGAAGATCAGTACAAAGTGCCTGTTCAATTCATTAGCCATGTCCTTATTTAACATTTTTCATTTTCCGGGCTCACTTTCTCTAGGTAGAACTCTCATTTTGTTGACTTTATATTTAAGTATCGATAGAAACTATTACTTTTTCTTAATATTAAAAACTGGCTTTCTCTCATACTGTATTTTTTTGTCTCGATAATTTTAAAATGATTTTTTGCTGATCTTTATATTTTGTCACTTTCAAAGTTTACCATCTATGGTGAATCCCCCCATTGTAAACCTTCTTTGTCATTGAAATGTATCAATTAAGTTTACGCTGGAATATCCCCTTCAATATCTGTCATTTAACCTCATTTGCTAGTTCATTTTAGCTTGTTCTGCTTTCATAGTTTAATTACTAATTTTTGGCTACTCTTTTCATTAAACTAAATAAAATTTAAGTTACATTTTAATCACTGCTGCCTAGGGGTGCCTTAATTATTAGCTGAATAATTAATCCTATCTTGTTGCTCAATTCCTTGTTTGGAATAGCCTGCTTACTCATAGTTTCTTAGAATGGCATATTCTGAAGTCTATCTGGAAAATATTCACTGAATTATTCATCTAGTCTGATTTTTCCAGTGTATATGTGGAATAAAATCCCTCATGATTATTGCTGTATCTTTCTGAGCTGCTTCCATTATTTCTTCCTTTGTACTTCTGTGTTGCCAAGTGACTCATTGGATTTATCGTTTTTCACGTTTACTCAAATAATTTATTTGTTCTGATTTCCTCAACTTGGGTTGACCTCTCTTGTGCTAATACCATAGTTTATTAACAGAGTAACCCCAACCTTTTTCCTGTCAATCTGTCCTTCCTAAGTGTTGTGTATCATTTGATTTCAGGTCCCAGTCTATGACATTCTGCAATAGCTATCAGACTCAACATATTTATTTCAATTATCAGTTCTTCTGCTTTAAATATTAAGTGCATTAATTTACAGAGCTTGTAGGTTTATTTCATTATTCGTAAATGTCTCTCGCCTTATCTATTGATTTATTCTTAGATTTATGCTCTCTGTCACTCACTATCTCTAACTTGTTGCTGCAGAATTTCAATTTTCCTGAGCTGCTGGAGCAATGAGAGTAACTGCTCTGCAAGTCTCAATATCTTGTGATTTCCATGTTCTTCTACCAAACTCATTTTCCATTTTTCTTCAAAGTATACTTGATCTTAAAATTTTACCTTTTCTCCCAAGTTTCTGCTGTTTCCAAAATCTTTTGTGACTCTTTATCCTGCTGCACTTCAAATTTGAAACTTTTATTCTTTGTTTTATGGATACTTGCAAGTCATGTTCTGTGAGTTATTCAAACCTTTGCACCATTGCTTCCAACTGCTGCCTACTTAACTGCCATGCTTTGGGATAGCGTTGGTCAAGGATCAGTCTGCACTATGGTCTGGTCTCTCCTTATTCCATGGCTCAGTTATTTCCTCTCCTGTTGATTGATCTTAACTACTGTACTGTATAATCTGGACATAGTTATAATAAGGTAGTTTCAGTTTTTGATGTGAACGCCCTCAACCATAATACCACAGCACGTTGTCTGCCATCAGTGTTATGTTGGTTCTTCTTTTGCAATCAGGAATTATATACCAGGTAGACAAATCGTAAATCTGAACAGAAACACACATCCTCAGCTGGTTTTACTTTGGACCCCCACCTTTACCCTTCTGGGTCACCTGACTAGCTCTTTTAAAGAGGTAGTGCTCCGAATTACATACTCTCCCCCTTTATTTTAAAACTCCCATTCTTAAACATATATACAACAATTATCAAAATTGTGCAGACATTGTAGCCAACATATGTACATAGGCAGGAATATTTACAAAAGCATGGAAACTATGGAAGAATGACCACTCCTCTCCCTTTAGACAAGATGTTCCCTCTGCAAACTACATTGACATGATTAGTATCTCAGGGGGATGACGGTTTCTAGAAGACTGTCTCCTTGTCTCCAAAATCTATTCCAGTGTATTCTCCTGGCTTCTGGAAGCTCCGATTGTTCTGCAGATACATCCCTCTGTGATTGGCTATTGTTGCCCTATGACACTACTGCTGTTGTTTCCTCCCTGGGTATGACCAGGTCATATGCAGGACCGTTGTCATGTACAATGCAGACTAGGGATGAACAGGTTAGGAGGACAATTGAGGACTAGCTGGTTATCGCACCTCACCAATAGCGAGAAGGGGGGGATATCCCTCAGAATTCCAAGCCGGTTCACTTGGAATCATGGTTGTTGAAAAGCCAGGGTTGGCAATATCCATGGAGGAGAAAACAGCAACATTTTTTCCCAAATGTATATTTCTGAGCTGACGTGGTCTCTCTTTGAACATTGAGGTTCCCGTCCTTTTGACCATTTGTCCTTCTTGATTTTTCTGTACCATCTCTCTGGTCCTTTGCAGCCGCAGTAAGTCAAACATTGTCCGCAGCTGGCAGTTGAACATTAAGAATGTTGGTGAACATTGGGTTGTCACGTGTGGCATGTTCCTGAGGAATTTGCTGATTCACCGTCCTAGTGACCCCTCCCTTTGTGAAGCCTTTAAAACCTGCTTCAAAATTTGAACAATTCCTCACCCCATGCCCATTTGTCACAGAGAAGTACAGAGTTGATTTCACATATCTGACTAATTTTCCAGCCACTCCTCGAACCTTTATGTCACAAACTGTGGACCATTGTCACTTAAAACTTATTCAGGGTTCCTGAACCTGGCAAATTTTGATCCAGTTTGTCTCATGCTGCATCTGCCAACTCTGACTTAATGACCACCACCTAGAAATAGACCACTTGGAGGGGCATCCATAACCACTAGTAACATCTATCGCTGGTCCTGCAAAATTAACATGAATTCACTGTCACAATGTTTAAGGCCATTCCCACGATTGAAGGGCTGATAAAACTGGTGCCTTCCTACTAATGCACAGGATTCGCACGATCCCGCTTTCCTCAATCTGAAAGTCCACATTCTATGACCAAAAATAGCTCCTAGCATTCTCCAAGTGCACACGGCGGTGCCTTTTGTGCACTTATTCAAGCGCCTTTCCTCTTAATAGGGGAGAAATACCTATTCTCATTCCTCACATTAAGCACTCATCTGATAAAGACTGTTCCCACCTCCTGGACAGGTAAGGGTGTAATTCTGGGTAGTTTTCATGACTCCTTCCTGTCAGGACAAAGTCCATCACTCGGCTCAAAACTGAGTCGTTCAGAGTAGCTTTGCACACCAGATATGCGGACACTGGCACTTTGTCCTCCTGGGAAAAGTGCATAATTTTCAGGTTCCAGTTGGGAACATCTTTATTCCCCAGTAGTGGTAGCGTTGACAAGGCATCTGCATTGCTATTTATTTTTGTATGTGTAGGCTGAGATAGCTAGTGCCCATCTCTTGCAGGCATATTGCTGCCATTGATGGTATTCCTGTATATAGGCCAGAAAATGGAGGTTAAAGGATGTGGTCAGTAAGTAGCACAAAGTCCCTGACGTAAAGGATATTGTTGAACTCCTTAACGTCAAACATGTCGCTCAATCTTTCCTTTTCAACTTGAGCATAATTCTTCTCCATCTTTGTTAGTGACCTCAATGCCAATGTGATGAGTCTTTCTTGTCTATCCGGGAAGATGTGTGACAGTACAACGCCAACCCCATAAGGCAAGGTGGTACGTGCTAATTGCAGTGGCAATTTAAACTCAAAATGGATTAACACTTCTGACCTTTTTAAGGTTTGCTTCACCTCCTGGTAGGCCACCAAACATCCCTGGGTGGATTTCCATGGCTGCCATTTTCCCAGCAACTGTTGCAGGGTTTTAGCACCGTTGCCAAATCAGGCACAAATCTGCCGTAGTAATTTACAAGTCCCAAGAATGATCTCAGTTGAGACATATTCTATGGTCTCTGGGCACCTTGTTTAGTCCCTCACCATTCATTTCATACTCAAGTATTGAATGATTCTTTAAAAAAAAAATCATTTCTCAATATTTTTACTTGTAAACCATGCTCCTGAAATCTGATTAGCATTCCTGCTAAATTTTTCAATTGTTCCTCTTCAGAGGTTCTAGTAATCAAAATATCATCCAAATAACTCTGGACTCCTGGCAACCTACTTAATATTTGATCCATTGCCTTCTGCACAAGAGCCAGCGCTGATGTGATGCCAGTAGAAGGTCACTGGTAGCGGAGAAGACTCCTGTGTGTCACTACCATCAGCAGTGGCACTCCAGTGAATACCACCTTCTAGTTGTCAGCCATTTCAATTCTTCATCCCACTCCCTTGGCGACATGTCCACCTTGGGCCTTCTGCAATGCCAAAATAAGGCCACATGCAAACTGGAGGAACAACACCTCATATTCTGGCTCATTCTGCCCAATGGCTTTAACAAAGAGTTCACCAGTTTCAAAATCTCCCCACCCCGCAAAGTCATCCCATGTCCAGCAATTCCCTCTTCTCCCCACCTCCTTGACTGGACCTAACCTGTCCATCTTCCTCCTCACCAATCTGCTCCATCCTTCACACCTGCATCCACCTATCACCATTTCTCTTACCTTTACCCCAGCCCCACCCTGCTCCCGCTATTTATTTCTGAGCTCCTTTCCCCTTCCCCAGTTCTGATGAAGTGTCCCAACCCATGACTTCCCTGCTCATTTGATGTTGCCTGACCTGCTGTGCCTTTCCAGCTCCACATTTTATTGACTCTGACTTCCAGCAATTGCAGTCCTTACTATCTTCAAGTCACTGAAAACCATATTGCAAAGCCTGTTCCAAGGATGCCCACCTTGAAGAAGTTTTCCTCCTCCCACCTTAATTATCTCAGTGGGTCTCTCTCCTACTACAATCCCCAGGTTACCTCCTCCACCATGAAGCTCTTCAGCCACATCCTGAAACAAACCCACTACTACAGCCATGTGTCTTTCCTCAGCGCCTGTCTACGCAGCTAGCTTATCCCCATGGATTCCAGACAACTTTCAGACCATCTCCGTTTGGACCAAACTGCAACAACTATTTTCTACAGTATCTCCAGAGTCTCCAGAAACTATTCTCCTTACAGATCCTCAGCTCCACGCTCGCAGCCATGTGCCAATATCTCCTCTCACTACAGTCAGCCCTTCCCAGCTCAGGGCCTCTCTCTCCCAGACCTGCAAAGGACATCTACTATTCATTTTTAGAAGGATCCATACCCTCAACAAAGGCTTTTTCTCTGCCCTATTAGACATTAAAAATTGTAAGTATGCCAAACTCCCTTGTACTCACCTCCAGACACAAACCTCCTTGACCATTCTGGACCCAAACTCTATTCCCGACCTCCTTTGGAATCTATCTGGTGCCATTAACTAAGCAGTTCCTCCAGCCGCTTCCATGGACACCAGCGATGACGTCACTTCTGCTGACACTGCAGAACAAGCCGATCACGCTGATGCCGCTTCCGCGGATGCTGCTGACCACGCAGCTTCCTCTGACGCCACTGACTACGCTGCTTCGCTGACGCCACCAACCGCTGTCGTCCACATGACCATTTTCACACACACATCCATTCCAGAAGAAGACTCCACCCCTCATTCCCTACTCCAGCTTAACACTCACCCCAGTCCCAAGCCGTGATGGGTATTCACCATTCCTTCCAGACCTCCCCCTTATTGTAGGCGAACGGTCAGTCTTCAGGAAAGGACTCATGTTCGTTCCCCTACATCCACATATCAACGAATTTTGCACACACCACGATGTTGAGCTCTTTTCCCGTTCCCTCTGCCTCAATGCTTACTTCTTCCCATCCTCTGTAGATCCCTTCTCCCGCCTTCAATAAACTTCATCCGACCCAGACACCACTGCCTGCCCTCCCTCGACCTCTTCATCTCCATCTGCCATCGCAACATCCATTGCCTGAATCTCTCCACTCCTTTCATTCACTCCAACCTCTCTCCATCAGATTATGCAGCTCTTCAAAACATCTGCTCCAACCCCAACCTCACCATCAAAACTGCTGACAAGGGAGGCATGGTGGTAGTGTGGCGAACTGACCTCTACATTGCAGAGGCCGGACACCAACTCTCTGATACCTCTTCCTCAATCATGACCCACCTCTCATCACCAAGCCATCATATTCCAGTCCATTGACAACCTCATCACCATCCACAGCCTCCAACCCTGATAGTTCCCCAATCCCACACAACCTATTTTTATCTCCTACCAAAAATCCACAAACCTGACTGCCCCAGTTGACCCATTGTCTCTGCTTTCTCTTGCCGCACTGAGCTCATCTCCTCTTACCTTAACTCTGTTCTCTCTCCTTTGGTCCAGGAACTCCCTATCTACATTTGGGACATAACCCCTGCCCTCCACCTTCGCCAATACTTTCAATTCCTTGGCCCCCAACACCTCATCTTCCTGATGGATATTCAGTTTCTCTGCACCCATAATCCTCCATGACGAGGGCCTAAAAGCACTCTGTTTCTTCCTGTCCCACAGGCCCAACTAGTTTCCCTCCACCGATATACTCATTTGCTCGGCGGAACTAATCCTCACCCTCAATTTTTCCTTTGACTCCTCCCTCTTCCTACAGACGAAAGGGGTTTGTATGGGCACCTGCTTGGGTCCAAGCTCTGCTTGCCTTTTTGTAGGATATGTGGAATAGTCCCTCTTCCAGAGCTACACCAGCACTACCCCTCACCTTTTTGTCTACTACCACTGGTGACTGTATTGACACTGCCTCATGCTCCCATGTGGAGTTCAAACAGTTCATCAACTTCACCCACACCTACTACCCCGACCTCAAATTCACCTGGGCCATTTCTGAAACTTCCCTCCCCCTCCTGGTTCTCTCCATCTCCATCTCTGGTAACTGACTTAGCACTGACATCCATTTCAAACCCGCCAAATCCCACAGCTACCACAACCCTACTTCCTCTCTCCCACCCTCCAGCAAAAATGACATCCCAAACTACCAATTCCTCCAATTCTGCTGCACCTGCTCCCAGGTTGGGGGATTCCACTCCACCACATCCCAGATGTCCTCCTACTTCAAAGACCGTAATTTCCCCTCTCCCATGACTAATAATGCCTTCAACTACATCTCTTCCATTTCTCGCATGTCTGCCCTCAAACCGCCTCACCCCAGCCACAGTAAGGATAGAGTCCACCTGGTCCTCGCATACCATCCCACCATACTCCAAGTCCAATGTATCATCCTCTGTCATTTTCGCTACTTGCAGTCAGACCCCACCACCAAACAGATACCTTCTTTCCACGTTCACTCTGCTCCTCCCTCGTCAGTTTCAAACTCCCCTCCAACCCCTCGTCCACAACTGGCTCCTTTCCCTGCAACACTTGCCTCCTCCACACCCGGCAACTTCCTCTGTAACTGCAGAAAGTGCAACACCTGCCCTTACATCTCTCCCTCACTTCTGTCTAAGACCCCAAACAATCACTCCAAATCCGGCAGGAATTCACCTGCACTTTTTCCAACCTAGCCCACTTAATCCTTTCCTCCCGATGTGTCTCTAATTTGGAAGATACCATAATGCACAAACTCAGGAATGGTTCACAGAGCATCTCTACTCTGTATGCTCCAATCAACATCACCTTGCATTGGCTAGCCACTCAACTCCCCCTCCTACTCTCTTGGCGACATGTCCAACCTGGGCCTCCTCCACTGCCAAAATAATGCCACACACAAACTGGAGGAACAACATCTCATATTCCACTTTTGGTGTTACAGACCTTAGCATAGAGTTCACCAGCTTCAAAATCTCCCCATGCCCAACCTCATCCCATGTCAAGCCTTCCTTTTCCTCCCCAGCTCCTTGACCAGACCTAATCTGTCCATCTTAGTCCTCACCTATCCACTCCATCCTTCCCACTGACCAAACATAAATAACGCACTACCTGCATCCACCTATCACTATCCCTCTTGCCTTTCCCCAAGCTCCACCCTCCTTCCTCTATTTATTTCCCCTCCCCAGTCTTGATGAAGGGTCCCAACCCAAACATTGACCTTTTGCCCCTCCGATGCAGCCTGAACTGCCGTGCCTTTCCAGTTCCACATTTTATTGACTCCTTCACGACCTCCATCTGTATGTAGGCCTGCTACACATTCATATTTGAAAATTTCATTTGCCCTGCTAGTCTACTGAATGGGTCTTCTATGAATGGAAGTGGGTATTGATCTGCACTCAGAGTTGACTGTGACCTTAAAGTCACAATAAATCCTCACTGCTTCATCTGTTTTTAAGACCAGAATGATGGGCATGGCCCATTTACTGGTGGTTACTGGTTCCAACACACCCAGATTCACCAGCTGTCGTTGTTCCACCTCTACTTAAGGCTACGGTACCAGACATGCCTTCAGATTCCGAGGATGAGCATCTGGCCTCGGCTGTAAGTTAATTGCAGCTCCTTTCATTTCCCTCAGAGTTCCTTTGAAGATGTCTTTGTGTTTGTCTAGGATCTCTTGCAAATCCATGTTTAAGCCCACCAGCCTATTAACCAAGTTCCAGTTCAATTTTTGTAACCAGGAATGTCCAAATAATGCAGGATATTTGCCTATTACTCCATAAAGTGGCAATTATGTACTCTATACTTCACCAGTACATAGCCCTTCAGTGGGTCTGCTTGTTTCATGTATGTCCATAGTATAATCATGTCACACTTCGATGGCAGTGCCCACAACTTCTCCCCCTGGACTGATTCAAGAACCAGGAACAACGCTGTGCCAGTATCCTATCACTGCCTTTGCTGGCAGCATGTATCTTATGCCTTGTCCTCATGTTGCTTTGTTTTGACTACCCTTCTCTTTGGGTTGTATCAGTTTTGGGTAGTGTGGCCCACTTACTTACACCTTCGGCACTGATCTTCTTAGTTCCAATATGTTATGTCCTTGTGGCCACTTCGGCAGCATTCTGTGATTAGTTCCAAACTCTGCTTGAGTTTCAATCACTTTATGCACTCTGCATTGTCAGCCAACTGGATTGCTTTGCTGGCTGCTAACTCCATCCAAGTTGCAATTTCAAAAGCTGCCTTGAAATCCAGGTCTCTCCTTGTCTGTAGCTTCCATTGGGTGCCTTTGTGTCAGAGACCATAAACCAAGCAGTTCCATAAGGCATCTTGGAGGAACTCACTGAATTTGCAGTATTCTGCTATACTCTTTAAGGTGACCATGAATTGAGGTTTACCGGTTTGTAAAAACAAAAATGTTCCACGATCATCAGTGGTTTTGGTGCAAAATAATTTCCTAACACTTTACGTAGCTCTTGGAATGTCTTCCCCATGGGTTTCTCAGGGACCTTAGAATCATAAAGATCTTGGTCCCGATGGTACTTAAGACAACCGGTTCCCATGGTGTTCTCAGATATTTGTTTTCCTTTAAGAATGGATTTAAGTGTTCTGTTTATAAAGTCCAATTTTCTGACATTTCACCAAACTGTTCAATTGCTCTAAATCAGCCGCCATTTTGTTTTCCTAACAATGGGAATTTTTCCCTCCATGGGTGCCACCCATAGCTGAGTCTCCTCTGTGCACGCTGTATGCGTTGGCCACTGCCTCATTGGCTATGCTAATGTACCATTCCACACTGGCATTGTCCGTTGCCAGTGACCACCTGTGATTGTTCTTCACAACAACTTTGTTAATGCCTGGGTACGTACGTACTTCAGCCATTGGCCCGAGTCCCCTCATGACTGCCACTCTTAGCCTGCTCCCAAGTGCATTCCTTCTTTCCTGATGTAACCTATGTCCCGAGTCCCCTTGCGACCACTTCCTTTGATGTTAGCTCCTTAATCCTGTGCCATTTCTGAAGTCTGGGTGACATCTCCTCCAGACTTTAAAAAATGGCAATTGGATGCAGTTCGTGGGCCAGATCGGAATCTCCTTGTCAGTTGTTATATTGGTGCTTCCTTTGGAATCAGGAATTATATATTATGTAGACAAATGGTAAATCTGAACAGAAGCAGTTTATTGATGATGCTTATATCTGCACAGTTGGTTCTAGAATGGACCTAACCTCTGCCTGTCTGGATCACCTGACCAGCTCTCTTAAATAGGTAGAACCCCCAACAACATACATAACAATCAGCTTTACACAATTCCAAAAGGGCATCTGACAGCTGAGATCCAAAGAGGCTCTTGGTGAAAATAGAATCACTGGCAGAATACTGAAGTACAAACAAATTAATTTTTGACTTCAATATCAACTCTCTGTCATTCCATAAAATTGTACCAGATTTATTTGTTTTGAATTCCACATTCGCATCTACTCCTGATATTCCTTGTATGACAGCTTGTGAACATACATGGAAGAAGACCAGTCAATCCCTCAAGCCTGCTTCACCATTTAATAACACTAGGGCTGACCTGATTGTAACGGCAAAACCACATTCCCATCTATCCCTGATAACCTTTCATCCCTTGCTTCGTGGGAATATATTTACCTCTGCCTTAAATAGGTTCAAGCACTTTACTTCCAAGAAGAGTGTTCCAAAAATTCTCAATCCTTGAAAAAGAAAACTAAAGCCTTACCTCTTTTAAATGGTTAACTTCAGATTTTTAAACAGTGCCTGGCCTAGTTTGAGATCCCTAGCATGTCCAATTTCACAACAATCCTACCATTCCAGTTTGTAAAGCTCCTTTGAGCTGCTTCTGATGCACTAATGTCTTTCCTTAAATAAGGTGACAAACGCTTTGCACATAACTCTCTGTTTTCCCTGCATAACTGAAAAACAGCATCTCTATATTTGATTCCTCTCACAGTTAAAGTTTTTTTTGGTTTTCTAAATTTTTGCAGTTTTTGTATACAAATATTTTGTGATTCATGCTGTAGATCCCTCTGTATCTCAGAGCTCTGCAATCTCTCAGCATTTTGTGCTTTCTTTTAATTCTTCCTTCCAAAATGGAAAATTTCACATTTTTCCATAATTACAGTCTATTTGTGGGATCTTTAACCATTCACTTCACATTTTTTTTTCTGAAGGGACACTCAGCTTGAAACATTGACTGTTTTCTTTCCATAGGTGCTGCCAGACCTGTTGAATCACTCCAACAATTTCTGTTTTTGTTTCAGATCTTCACTGTTTGCATGTCTTTGGTTTATTATGTATTTTTGTTAGCCTCCTTCTGTCCTTTTCACAACTTACTTTCCTATCTAACTTTATGTCATCAGCAAATTTAGCAACCATATTTTCATCCTAGTAATTTATATAAATTCAAAACAGTTGAAGCTCCTAGCTGATCTCGCTGGCACACCACTGCATAAATCTTAAAAATCTGAAAAAAGACCTATTCCCATCTAGTATCTGCTTCCTGTTAGCCAATCTTCTATACCTGCCAATGTGCTCCCTCTCTCATGCCAGTATGCTACCCTTTACATCACAAGGTTTTGTTTTCTGCAACAAACTTTGATACCTTAGCACATTCTATCCACTTGTCCTTAAAAAAAACTTCAGTAGATTGGTCAAGCATGATTTCCCTTTTACAAAACTATGTTGACTGCCTAATTATCTTGAAATTGTCCAGTTTTCATTCTATAACTTCTTTAAGAATAACTTGCAACATTTTTCTTATTGATCATGTTAAGTTTATCAAGACGGTTATCATTAAGGTTATCATTATCAAGAATATTTTTCATGTCTTAAAAATATTCAGTGACTCGCTTTCCACTAGCTCTGAAGCAGAAAGTTACAAAGTCTCACACAATCTGTGAGAAGAGAAATAAATCCTCATCTCTCCTAAAAATTCATGCCTTAATTTTAAAATAGTGCCCCCAGTTCTGGATAGACTCATATGACGAAACGTCCTTACCATGTTCACCTTATCAAGAGCATTCAGAATCTTATACATTTCAATTGAGTCAGCCCTCAATCTTGGAATTTTCTGTAGAACCAAGTCCAACCTGTCTAACCTCTGCTTTGAACAATCCACTCATTTCAGGTTTCAATCTAATATTCCTCGTTTGTATGCCTTCCAATATATTTACATTCTTCCTTACATATGGAGACCAAAATATCAATCAATATTTGAGCTGTCATCTCATCAATGTCTTGTAAAACATCTCTCTTTTTATATTAAAGTTCTCTGATAATAAAGGATATATTTCCCTTCTTGATATTGTGCTTAAACTGCAGACTAACTTTTTCTGACTTATGCACCAGAACACCTAGTTCCCTTTGTACTTAGGAATTCTGCAGTTGTTCTTCCTTTAATAGTACTTTATTTCTAAAAAAGGTTCTTGCCAAAATGAACATCATATTTTTCCACATTATACTCCATCTACATATTTTGCCCACTCAATCAATTTATCTCTATTTGTCTTCCGAACGACACACTTTCCTAGCTAGTTTGTATCATCTGCGAATTTAGCTACCAAGACTTTGGTTAAGTGAATTGTAAAAATTTGAAGCCTCAGCTCAGAGTACTGCGAGACTCTACTCATCTCCTGGCAATACCATTTATGCATACTTTCTGTTTTCTGCCAGTCAGCCAATCTTCTGTTATGTTAGTCTGTCACCCCCTTACCATGAGGTTTTACTTTCTGCTGTAAATTTCCATGTAGCACTTAGCAAATGTCTTCTAGAAATTCAAGTACAATGCATCTACAGATTCTCATTTAACCACATTACGTTACTTCAAAGAAGTCAAATAGATTGACCAAGCGTGATTTCTCTTTTAGAAAACCATGCTGAGTCTTCCCCATTACTTTAGGTTTTTTCCATATGCCTAACCATAACTACCTTAGTGATTGCTTCTAAAACCTTTCCCATGACCAACACTAGGCTCACTGTCCTCTAGTTTCCTCTTTTTTGCTTCCCTTCATGCTTGCATACAGGAATATATTTATCAGTTTCCAGTGTAACAGAACCTTTCCAGAATCTAGAGAATTTTGGAAAATTAGCACCAACACAACTACTACAACATTAGCCACCTCTTTTAAGACCCCACCATGAAATCATAGAGTCATAGAGATGTACAGTACTGAAAAGACCCTTCAGTTCAACTCATCCATACTGACTACATATTAGATTAGATTACATTACATTACAGTGTGGAAACAGGCCCTTCGGCCCAACAAGTCCACACCGACCCGCCGAAGCGAAACCCACCCATACCCCTACATTTACCCCTTACCTAACACTACGGGCAATTTAGCATGGCCAATTCACCTGACCTGCACATCTTTGGACTGTGGGAGGAAACCGGAGCACCCGGAGGAAACCCACGCAGACACGGGGAGAACGTGCAAACTCCACACAGTCAGTCGCCTGAGGCGGGAATTGAACCCGGGTCTCAGGCGCTGTGAGGCAGCAGTGCTAACCACTGTGCCACCGTGCCGCCCAAACCTAAATTAAATAAGACCCATTTGCCAGCATTTAGCCCTTATACCTGTAAACCCTTCATTTTCATATATCATCCAGATGCCTTTTAAATGTTGTTATTAAAGCAGCCTCCACCACTTCCTCTGGCAATTCATTCCATACATGCACCACCCTCTACGGGGAAAATGTTGCCCCTTAGGTCCCTTTTAAATATTTCCCCTCTCACCTTAAACCTATGCCATCTAATTTAGGACTCCCCTACCCTAGAGAAAAGATCTTGACTATTCTCCCCATCCGTGCACCTCATGATTTTTTAAAACTTCAGTAAGGTCACCCTTCAGTCTCTGATGCTCCAGGGCAACTAGTCCTAGCCTATTCAGACTCTCCCTATAACTCAAACCCTCCAACCCTGGCAACATCCTTGTAAACCTTGTGAAAGTCCATCAGGACGTGGAGATTTGTCAGCCTATAGCTTCATCACTTTGATTAATATCACTTCTCTGGTAATTGTAGTGTCACAGTGGTCCTCTCACTCTTTCACATCCTGACTCAGCTGTAACTGGAATTACTTTTGTATTTACTTTTTCATTTTTAAATCCCTGTAGAAACTCTTACTATCTGGTATCAGATTTCCAACTGGCTTTCTCTCATACTCTAATTTATTTGTTTTGATTAGCCCGTTAGTTATTCATAGCTGTTCTTATTCTGACCAATCATCACAATTCCAATCATCCTTGTGGATTCATATTATTTTTTTCCCTGACTTCTTTAATTAATCTTAAATAGTGGTCCTTCCTTTAAAATGTTTCTTTATGGTAGGACTTTGTATGTGTATGTTACACATACACACACACACACTGCGCATTCTGAAGAATCCTTCAAAATATATGTCACTACCCTTCATTGATTTGACCCTTAGCCTAGTATCCCAGTTTACTTCATCCTAACTCCGGTTTCAAGCCCATATAGTTGACTTTATTTAAGTATAAAATACTAACCTTAGTCTCAATATTTTGCCTTTTAAACTGAATATAAAATTCAGTCAGTTGTGGTGTTGGGTGGGCGGGGTGTTCCTTTACCCTGAAGTGATTAATAGATTGTATCACATTACACAATGCCAAGTTGACTTCAGCCTGTTTTATGGTTAATTCCATAACAGGCTGCTCTGGGAAGGCATCTCAAATTTTCTGAATTCCTTATTTAGGGTGCTAATGTCAGTCTGATTTTTCCAGTTTATATGCAGTCTAAATTCACCCAAGTTTATTGCTGCCTCTTTATCATAACATCCCAATATTTCTCTTGGTATACTTCATTCTACATTGTGATGACTGATCAGGAGCTTGAAGGCAACCTGGCAGGAAACACAGCCATCTGCACTCTTGCACTTTACTGCAGGAGAATGTTGACAATCTCCTTTGTTATACTATCCCCTATCCCCAACCACCACTGCATTTCTTGTTCCTCCTTGGTTTAAAAGGTTTCCTGTCCTATTGTGTTGTCGTTAGTTAGTTCATCCATGCTGTGGCACACACTCTCATCCAAACAAGCTGAGAAAACTTTAAATCTTTTGAAAAGTTGCAAAGGCTGATGCTGTTGCCATCTGATTTGCTCACATGCCTCACTCAGTCACATGGTCTTGTCCCTGACAAATCAGAAGACTGTATTAAATGTGCTGTAACTGTCTCCTGGAACAAAGAATTCAAAGAACTTTCCACCCATTCTGAAAGAGTGTTAATGATTTAATTTTCTTGATATTTTATAAAGCTTACCACCAATTTGTACGTTATTTGAATACATATGGGTTGGATAAATCTTAATCACTTTTTAATCACTGGTTGAAGGAACTAAGGGAATTGTTGCAAAGTTTGTACATGAAAGATGGAAGTGGACAGGTAATGTTGAGGCAAGGAGGCTGCAAGAAGACCCGAACATACTAGCAGAGTGGGCAAGGAATGGCAGATGGAATACAATGTTGGAAAGTGTGAGGTTATGCACTTTATTAGGAAGAATAGAGACAGACTGTTTTCACAATTGGGAAACCTTTGGAAATTTGAAGCACAAGGGACTTAGGATTTAGGGACCCACTTTAGGATTCTTTTAAGAGCCATACGAAATTTTGGGACCCGTATGTACGTAAAGATATGCTGGCCATGGCTATCGTCTAGAGGAGGTTGACAAGAATGATCCCAGGGATGAAGGGCCTGTCATATAAGGAATGGTTAAGGACTCTGGGTCTCTACTCGTGGAGTTTCAAAGGGGAAATCTCATTGAAACTTACACAATGCGGAGAGACCTGGATAGAGTGGACATGGAGAAAATGTTTCTACTAGTAAGAGAGACTAGGACCGTAGGGCACAGCTTCAGAGTGAAGGGATAAACTTTTAGAATTGAGATGAGGAATTTCTTCAGTCAGAGAATGGTGAATCTGTGAAACTCATTGTCCCAGAAGGCTATGGAGGCCAGATCATTGAGTATATTTAAGTCAAAGATTCTTGATTAATAAGGGAATCAAACTTTAAATAGAGAAGGCAGAAGAATGGGGTTGAGAAACATATCAACTGCGATTGAATAATCAAGCGGACTTGATAGGATGAATAGCCTAATTATGTTCTTATATCTTGCAATTACTAAACAGCTATCTCTTGTTATGAGAGTAGAGCGAGAATCAATTAAATCCACAGAGAAAGAATGTAGAAAACCAAAAGGAACCATGCTCCCCACTCACCAAATGCTCGGGTTTGTACTGTTTCTTCAGCTGCTTTAAGGAAGCACTCTTGGCACAAATACATTGATTGATTTATTTATTGTCACTTGTACCGAAGTACAGTGAAAAGCTTTGTTTTTGAGCTTATGACCTCACTCTCTCATTTGGAAGTAGGAGAACACTCTAGGGGATCTCTCAGACATCTTAATTTTGACTGTCTTCAACAAAGACAACAACTGGTGGTGATAACAGAGAGATCTCCCTTCTTGTCTTTCACATAGAAGGTCATTTCCAGAGTCCTCCTCCTCCTCCTGGAGAGCTTCGTTCTGAGTCACAGTGCAGATTCCATCCACCACGACACTCAGTGGACGTACATTGAAACATAGAATTTAGGAGTGTGAGTGAGCCTTCCAACAAGTTCCACTATTCACTTTGAACATGGTTGATCAAGCAACTCAGTACCCTGTTTCTGCTTTCTTCTCATATCCTTTGTTACTTTTAGCCCAAAGAAATATATATATTTTTTGAAAACATTCAATATTTCGGCCTCAACCACTTTCTATAACAAAGAATTCCACAGACTCACCACTCTGTGGATGAATAAATTTATCTTTATTTCTGTCATAGAGTCATACAGCCACACAGCATGGCCTTACTCCTCAACCTTAGACTGTGACCTCTGACCCTTGGTTCTGGACTTCCTGATAATTGCATCTACCCCATGGTAGATCATGGTACAATTGTATGAGTTTCTACACAGTTATCTTCTGTCAGACTAACTTGCCCAGCATTGAAGTACTCATGCTTGATTCTTGCAATCACGCAGTCAATTAGCTGCATTGAGCTGGCCTCATTGGCCTTGCACTCTGTGCTGTGAGCTTTGTCATGGCGAGCAGTTACCAGGAGAACAGAGAAAATGCTTCAAGAATTTCCACCAACCCTTCTTGGAAAAGTAAGTACAATTTCCTACTGAGCTGTTGGAATCTTTTGCTCAAGAACACTCAAACTGGAGAAGAAGCATCTATGAATGTTCAAACCGTTTTGAATAGTCTCCGACAAGCCCAGGTGGAAACATGTAAAGAACAGAAGGTCCCATCCAGCCATCTCTGCAAAACTACCTCCCCAAAGTGGCAGCGTTTGTGGATTTGGTATTCTTCAGAGTGGAAAACAACTTGTGCCTGGTTTTGAGGCACTGCAGAGAAGAAGAGGAAGACTGCACCAATGGATCAGAGCTTAAATTACTCCATTTTAATCTGTTTTTGAAGAGTATGAGACTTCTGAGAAGTTTCCATTTTAGTTTCTACTTTTCAGTTTCAGTTTCCCTAAAGTTCAGATTTACCTTTAGTTGACTGAAGTTTCAGATTCTGTTCCAGTTTCTGTCTCAAAGCCTACAAGCTTTTAAACTAAAAAATTCATAGCCTCAACAGAAAATAATAACAGTGCTTGTATTCCTTATTTTCTAAATGATGGGAGATGATGGATCTTTTTTCTCATAGCAAGCAATCTTTGATCAACTATGATTAAAACGGTATAATCTTTTTCTGTTGTAGAAGATCACCGCCAACAGAGTTGTTGAAATACTGCAAGAGCAAGATGATGAAAGTTCAGTCTCACAGAAAGCACCGCTAGGTAAAGAAAGCTGAAGTTCATGTAGACTTCAGGAACTGATTTTGTATCATGCTTTTGTAGTTAATATTTAGCTTTTATTTTAGACAGAACAGACGACATTGTTCCTGACTCTCAACTTGTGATGTTGAAAGAAAAGCCTTTGTAAGTTTCATATAGTATTCATCTGTAAGTTCTTTGAAAGATTGATTTAAATTTTCATTCAGTTAAAGGGTTCATAATGGCTCTTCAGTGTAAAAAATTGAAGATGTGTAAATTCATTTTCTACATTATACATTTGTATGGTCAGTGAAAGCACGGAGCTTCAACAGAAAATCAATGAAAGTACCTTAAAGTGGGTGTTATTTAGATTTTTTGATCAAAAACAAGAGAAAAGATATGATGGGCTAAATATCTTGTAAATATCTGGCAATCAGACATGTATCTTTCTACCTTAAACAGTCTTAGGATCGAGGTTCCAAAGCTTTCGATGGTAGAGTCATAGGTATGTACTGAAAATGTGTTGCTGGAAAAGCGCAGCAGGTCAGGCAGCATCCAGGGAACAGGAGAATCGACGTTTCGGGCATAAGTCCTTCTTCAGGAATCCTGAAGAAGGGCTTATGCCCGAAACGTCGATTCTCCTGTTCCCTGGATGCTGCCTGACCTGCTGTGCTTTTCCAGCAACACATTTTCAGCTCTGATCTCCAGCATCTGCAGTCCTCACTTTCTCCTCATAGGGATGTACAGCATAGAAACAGACCCTTTGGTCCAACTCTTCCATGCTGATCAGATATCCTAAATAAACCTGGTCCCATTTTCCAGCTGTTGGCCCATATCCAACTAACCCTTCCTGTTCATATATCCATCCAGATGTGTTTTAAATGTTGTAATTGTACCAGCCTCCACCATTCCTGTGGCAGCACATTCCATACCTGCAGCATCCTCTGCGTGAAAATGTTGCCCCTTAGATCCCTTTTAAATCTTTCCCCTCTCACCTTAAATATATGCCTTCGAGTTCTGGAGTTTCCCCATCTCTGGGAAAAAAAATCTTGTCTAGTTACCCTATCCATGCCCTTCATGATTATAAACCTCTATAAGGACACCCGTCAGCTTCCTATGCTCCAGGGAAAATAGCCCCAATCTATTCAGCCTCTCCCTGAATCCCAAGCTCAAATCATCTAACCGTGGCAACATCATTGTACATCTTTACTGAACTCTTTCAAGAGTCACAACATCCTTCCTATAGCAAGGAGACCAGAATTGCACATAGTATTCCAAAAGTGGCCAAACAATTGTCCTGTATAGCCACAGCATGACCTCCCAACTCATATACTCAATGCACTGACCAATAAAGACAAGCATACCAAACACACTCTTCACTACCCTGTCTACATGCAACTCTACTTCCAAGGAACTATAAACTTGCACATCAAGCTGTCTTTGTTTAGCAATACACACTAGGACTTGACCATTAAGTATGGAACTCCTGTTCTGATTTGTCTTTCCAAAATGCAACCCCTCACATTTATCTAAATTAAACTCCAACTGCCACTCCTCAACCCATTGATCCATCTGATCAAGATCTCAATTTTGGTGCCATCAGTAAATTACTAACCATGCCTCCAAAGTTCACATCCAAATCATTTATATAAATAATGAAAAGCAGTGGACCCAGCATTGATTCTTGTGGCACATCACTGGTCACAGGCCTTCAGTGTGGAAAAGCAACCCTCCACCATCACCTTCTACATTTGAGCCAGTTCTCTATCGAAATAGCTAGTTCTCCCTCTATTCCATGATAGAGAAACTTCACATTCCTCTGATTAAGTTCCTCCTTGTCCATCTTGTTCTGACATGGGTGATGATAACTCAAGGCAACCCCAACAACTTGATGCACCTAATTTTGCTTTATTTAAAAAAGGTACACAGTAATATACTGCAATAATGGTAATGTGTAACAAGCTTAGCTAATGCTTACAGTGGGCGGCACAGTGGTTAGCACTGCTGCCTCACAGCGCCAGAGACCCGGGTTCAATTCCTGCCTCAGGCGACTGACTGTGTGGAGTTTGCACATTCTCCCCGTGTCTGCGTGGGTTTCCTCCTGCTGCTCCGGTTTCCTCCCACAGTCCAAAGATGTGCAGGCCAGGTGAATTGGCCATGCTAAATTGCCCGTAGTGTTAGGTAAGGGGTAAATGTAGGGGTATGGGTGGGTTGCGCTTCGGCGGGGCGGTGTGGACTTGTTGGGCTGAAGGGCCTGTTTCCACACTGTAAGTAATCTAATCTAAGTAATCTAATCTAATCTAATCAGTCTCTAGTTACCTGATTTGTGTGGACATGTCTAAGAATCAGTCTGAAACAGGTGATCAGCCTGCTGTATTCCTACCTCCAGTCATTGATCACAACACATATGCTAGCCAGCTATTGCACATTGTGTTATGTCTCGTTCTTTGTATCCAAACTGCGTGGTTAATACTTGACATTGTCCATTTCTCAGTGATTGTTCTTTCACCTCTTTGAGCACCTGCCTGTTTTTTTGGAAGAAGGCTTACCTCTCGGTTTTAGTGAATCATGGCCAAGACCAGCCTGATTCCTCCTAATCATATTGGTGACTGTCTTGCAGCTTTTGTGTTGCAAGTCAGGTACAATATTTATCCTTTAATCAACCACACTTTGCTTTTTTAACAAATGGTCAGTTTTCACAACTGGTTTTAACAGGACTTTTGACCCAGATGCAATGTGCTGGTTTACAACACCTCATTTGAGCAAACATATCTCTTCAGAAAACACAAAGCCATAATCCAATTGATTGACTTTTCAATTAGGCAGGCTTTATATGATTTTTCTTATTTCGGCTGAAGCAGCAAATTTAGGGTTAGAATCCACATCTGTTCTTCCTAGTATTCATTTTGCGTTTTGCTCTTGTGCACCTTGACCATCTGTTCCACTTACACCTTCTCCCCCTCTTTTTCCACAACTTAAAAACCATCATTTTTCATTCCAATGCATTTCTGAGGAAAAACCACCAAACATTAACTGCACCTCTGTCTTCACATATGCTGTGGAGGTGTCTAAGGTCTTCCTCTCTCACTAGCACCTGATGAAGGAGCAGCTCTCTGAAAGTTAGTGTTTTCAAATAAACTGTAAACTGGTGTCGTGAGATTTTTGACCTTCATATATGCTGCTACAGCTGTTGACATTCTCCAGTATTATTTAGGTTTATTTCAGATTTCCACGTTCTGCAGTACTTTGCTTTCCTCTTAAGATTGATCTGTGTTGTTTCCGGACTTCTGCTTCTCTTGCTATATAAATGGTTTTCTGCAGAGTTCGGTGTTCTTTGGCTGAAAATTTTGTCAGAGTCTCAGCAGTAATGCCTATGCAATTAGGTGTCATGTCAAGTCACCATGGTCGTACCTCTCCACATGTCTGTAGAGATCACTAATGCAGCCATCTTTGATTTCCCTGGATGTTGTACATTTGTGTCACATCTTGCACTTTCAATAATTTTTTTACTTTGTGGGTTGAAATAATTGTCAAAGGCTTTAAATACCCCTTAAATGAGTCTGTTACTTCTGATACCATAACCATAAGACATTGGCCTTTCAGCCCATTGTATCCATTCAACTGTTCAAAAAAGGTCATGGAAATAACTCCATGTCAGTCACCAAGTCACCCTTTATTTACATATGCATGGTACATGATACTGACTCAGCTAGCTCAGAGCCGGCTCCTCGAATGAACAGAACCCCTGGCACTGCACCCCAACCACTTGGACTCATGACAGGACATAAACCTACAGCCACGCTCAGACAACAATTCATCAGAACAAAAGATCCAGTACCCAACATGTGCAGGAGAAATGTAGTGTGTAAAGTTCCATGCAGGGACTGCAAGAAACACTATATAGGACCAACAGGCAGATGGCTAGCGATCCTCGTTCATGAACATGAACTAGCCACTAAACACCACAAGCAACTGTCCCTAGTAGCTATACACACAGATGACAAGGACCACAAATTTGATTGGGACAATACAACAATAATAGGACAAGCCAAACAGAGGACAGCCAGAGAATTTCTAGAAGCAGGTTACTTACCCTTAGACTCCATCAGTAAACACATTGACCTAGACCCAATTTACCAACCACTGCAACAAACAAATGGAATTGGCAACCGGCAACTGGAGGCAGCAGGAGTGCAACCAAATAAATTCCAACTGACACAGAACAGTAGCACTTCACAGGAGGCTCCGCAACACAAGGATGTTACCTAGAAAGGGGACAAAATATCTGCAAACTAACTTCCCAGCTCGGCGAACGTATCCATAACAACTACACCTGGCACATAAGCTACAAATCTTTACACAAACCTTGATCTGCTGTTTATATCTGTTAGCCAAGACTGCCTGATTAGACCCAGTTAACGGCCCCTCTCAGGGAACTCCCGTTCTATGATGTCCACCTGGCTGACCTTGTTCAAATCACTGAACTCATGATTGATTTGATCATTCTCAACTCTATTTTCCTGTCTTTTACGCATCACCCTTCATTCCCATCCTGATTAAAAATACTGTCTATCTCAGCATTCAATATATTCAACTTTAACTATAAGCCACAACCAGAAGAAATCAAACAGGATTAGGCTATTTGGCCCCTTGAGTTTGATCTGCTATTTAGTAGGATCATGGCTGATGTGGCAGTCCTCACATCCATTTTCCTGCATTTTCCCCAAAACCCTTGATACTCCTACTGATCAAGAATCCATCTATCTCAGCTGTAAAAGTACACTAGGACTCTGTTCCTACACTCTCAATACAAGGAGTTCTAAAGAATCTCCACTCTGAGAGAAGAAATTCCTCCTCATCTCAATCTTAAATTGGTACCCCTTAATTCCGAGACTATGCTCTCTGGTCCCAGATTCTTCCCACAGGGTAAGCTTCCTCTGATTACCTCGTAAAAAATCCTTAAGAATCCTCAATCTCTCAATGACATTACCTCTCATTTTTCTAAACTCCAGTGAGCAGAATTATTCGTAGCCATGATGTGGAGGAGCCAGTGTTGGACTGGGGTGGGCAAAGTCAGAAATCTCACAACACCAGGTTATAGTCCAACAAGTTTATTTGGAAGCATTAGCTTTTGGAGAGCTGCTCCTTCATCAGGTAGCTGATGAAGGCTACCTGAGAAGGAGCAAAGCTCCGAAAGCAAGTGCTTCCACATAAACCTGTTGGACTATCACTTGGTGTTGTGTGATTTTTTTAACAGAATTAATGACTCAACCTTTCCAGCTCTCTGTGCTAAGAATTCCACAGATTGCCTGCCTACTGAGAGAAAAACAAAATCCTCCTCATCTCTGTCTTAAATGGGTAACCCCTTATGCTGAGATTATGCTTCTCATATTAGATTCTCCTAACAAGAATAACAACCTTTCCTTATCCAATCTGTCAAGTCCCCATGAATGTTGTATGTTTCAGTAAGACCGCCTCTCATCTTTGAAACTCCAGTGAGTACATGCCCGACATACACAATCTCTGCTCATAAGACAGTGCTTTCATACCCAACCTACTGAACTTTCTCTGGATTGGATCCAATGCCAGTATATTTTGCAATAGGAAAAGGGTCTACAAGTATTCATACTGTTCAAGCTGTTGTTGGACTAGTGCATGATGTAGTTTTAGTAAAGCCTCCCTACTTTTATAGCCCATTTCCTTTGGAGTAAAGACCAACATTCCATTTATCTTCCCTATTACAGGTGGTCCCTGACTTACAAATGGGTTCCGCTCCTGAATACTTTCATAAGTTGAATTGTACACAAGTTGAAATACATATGTCTAGATGACATATTAATACTTTTACAGCTTAGTATGTATACAGTAGTTTCTAAAGCCTAAACCCAATATTTATTTAGTATTGTATACAGGATGCAACATAACAAATCCGTGAATCTTACTTTAAATATTGATGCTGGCTTCTATGTCAGGAGGTGCATTTCTAGGAGGGGATAGCAGAGCTTATTTGGAAAAGATGGTCAAGAAGGAAGTGATACTGATGGAGATGTTGCTGGAGTTGATGAGATTGGTTCTGGATGCTTTTACACCACCTTGAAACATTTCAAGGGAAAATTGAACTGAAGTGTGTTTTCTTCAAATATTTCTTTATATCATTGCAGGCACTCACTGATAGCTTTCTTGATCTTGGTGTATTTTGATAACTGTTGCAAGAATTTCTGGGATCTGATTATTTCCCTGCTATACTCTGATTCTTATCTGTAGAAAGTGATCAGACCCATAATAGGGAAAGCAAATGGAATCTTCAGTGTTTAAAACTATCTTTCTTGCTTGCTATAGCAAGGGACTACAGAGTATCTGAACACGATCCACTGGAGACCTAGAACAATGGACTACAAAGGCAGTTGAACTCTTAAATTCGGTTACACAAAAATAACACTTCCCAATTAAGAGATTTAGCTTCCAGGAGTTAGGCTGGAAGCTAAAAGCTAGGACAGACAGAGTCGTCATCTCTGGGTTGTTGCCGGTGCCACGTGACAGTGAGGCAAAGAATAGGGAGAGAGTGCAGTTGAACACGTGGCTGCAAGGCTGGTGTAGGAGGGAGGGCTTCAGATATTTGGACAATTGGACTGCATTCTGGGGAAGGTGGGACCTGTACAAACAGGACGGGTTGCACCTGAACCAGAAGGGCACCAATATCCTGGGGGGTAGGTTTGCTAGCACTCTTCGGGGGGGTTTAAACTAATTTGGCAGGGGGATGGGATCCGGACTTGTAGTCCAGCAAGTAAGCTAGCTGTATGTCAGGATGCCCAAGACTGTAGGGAGGCTGTGGAGAAGGTAGCACTGACAGGGACTACTTGCGGACACAGAGATGGGCTCAAGTGCGTATACTTCAACGCAAGGAGTATCAGAAATAAGGTGGGTGAACTTAAGGCGTGGATAGGTACCTGGGACTATGATGTTGTGGCCATCACGGAAACGTGGATAGAAGAGGGACAGGAATGGCTGTTGGAGGTTCCTGGTTACAGGTGTTTCAGTAAGATTAGGGAGGGTGGGAAAAAAGGAGGGGGGGGTGGCATTGCTAATTAGAAATGGTATAACGGCTGCAGAAAGGAAGTTTGAGGGGGATCTGCCTCTGGAGGTAGTATGGGCTGAAGTCAGAAATAGGAAAGGTGCAGTCACCTTGTTGGGTGTTTACTATAGGCCCCCCAATAGCAGCAGAGATGTGGAGAAACAGATTGGGAAACAGTTTTTGGAAAGGTGCAGAAGCCACAGGGTCGTAGTCATGGGCGACTTCAACTTCCCAAATATTGATTGGAAGCTCTTTAGATCAAGTAGATTGGATGGGGCGGTGTTTGTGCAGTGTGTCCAGGAAGCTTTTCTAACGCAGTATGTAGATTGTCCAACCAGAGGGGAGACCATATTGGATTTGGTACTCGGTAATGAACCGGGACAAGTGGTGGGCTTGTTAGTGGGTGAACATTTTGGTGATGGTGACCACAATTCTGTGACTTTCACCTTGGTTATGGAGAGAGATAGGTGCGCACAACAAGGTAGATTTTATAATTGGGGGAAGGGAAATTACGATGCTGTAAGGCAGGATTTGAGGAGCATACGTTGGGAGCATAGGCTGTCAGGGAAGGATGTGGTGGAAATGTGGAACTTTTTCAAAGAGCAGATGCGACGTGTCCATGATATGTATGTACCTATCAGGCAGGAAAGAAATGGTCGTGTGAGGGAGCCTTGGTTGACGAGAGAGGTTGAATGTCTGGTAAAGAGGAAGAAGGAGGCTTACATAAGGTTGAGGAAACAGGATTCAGACAGAGCAGTGGAGGGATACAGGATAGCCAGAAGGGACCTGAAGAAAGGGATTAGGAGAGCTAAGAGAGGGCATGAAAAATCGTTGGCGGATAGGATCAAGGATAACCCCAAGGCATTTTATGCGTATGTGAGAAACCTGAGAATGACGAGAACGAGGGTAGGTCCGATCAAGGACAGTAGTGGGAGACTGTGTATTGAGTCGGAAGAGATAGGAGAGGTCTTGAACAAGTACTTCTCTTCAGTATTTACGAACGAGAGGGACCGTATTGTAGAAGAGGAGAGTGTGAAATGGACTGGTAAGCTAGAAGAGATACCTGTTAGGAAGGAAGATGTGTTGGACATTTTGAACAAATTGAGGATAGACAAGTCCCCCGGGCCTGACGGGATATATCCTAGGATTATGTGGGAAGCAAGAGAGGAAATTGCAGTACCGTTGGCAATGATCTTCTCGTCTTCACTGTCAACGGGGGTGGTACCAGGGGACTGGAGAGTAGCGAATGTTGTGCCCCTGTTCAAAAAAGGGAATAGGGATAACCCCGGGAATTACAGGCCTGTTAGTCTTACTTTGGTGGTAGGCAAAGTAATGGAAAGGGTACTGAGGGATAGGATTTATGAGTATCTGGAAAGACACTGCTTGATTAGGGACAGCCAGCACGGATTTGTGAAGGGTAGGTCTTGCCTTACAAGTCTTATTGAATTCTTCGAGGAGGTGACCAAGCATGTGGATGAGGGTAGAGCAGTGGATGTAGTGTACATGGATTTTAGTAAGGCATTTGATAAGGTTCCCATGGTAGGCTTATGCGGAAAGTCAGGAGGCATGGGATAGAGGGAAATTTGGCCAATTGGATAGAAAACTGGCTAACCGGTCGAAGGCAGAGAGTGGTGGTAGATGGTAAATATTCAGCCTGGAGCCCAGTTACAAGTGGAGTTCCACAGGGATCAGTTCTGGGTCCTCTGCTGTTTGTAATTTTTATTAATGACTTAGATGAGGGAGTCGAAGGGTGGGTCAGTAAATTTGCAGATGATACGAAGATAGGTGGAGTTGTGGACAGTGAGGAGGGCTGTTGTCGGCTGCAGAGGGACTTAGATATGATGCAGAGCTGGGCTGAGGAGTGGCAGATGGAGTTCAACCCTGCCAAGTGTGAGGTTGTCCATTTTGGAAGAACAAATAAGAATGCGGAATACAGGGTTAACGGTAGGGTTCTTAGTGAGGTGGAGGAACAGAGGGATCTTGGGGTCTATGTACATAGATCTTTGAAGGTTGCCACTCAGGTGGATAGAGTTTGTAGGAAGGCCTATGGAGTATTATCGTTCATTAGCAGAGGGATTGAATTCAAGAGTCGTGAAGTGATGTTGCAGCTGTACAGGACCTTGGTTAGGCCACATTTGGAGTACTGTGTGCAGTTCTGGTCGCCTCACTTTAGGAAAGATGTGGAAGCTTTGGAGAGGGTGCAAAGAAGATTTACCAGGATGTTGCCTGGAATGGAGAGGAAGT